>NC_080720.1:5633351-5703351 GCF_019097595.1 Hemibagrus wyckioides
AAGGCTGGAATATAAAGGACCCTAAATTGTAATTTTGTTTGTGCTCAAACAGAAAGTTCTGTCCAATGTGTTGTCCTGCTGTACAAACATAGCACAGACAGGATGCATCTATATGCAATATGAACAAAATGGATTGTGTCTAGTTATTCCTTATAAGATAAGTTAGGTTCCCATTATAGGCTATAGGACTCTTTCGAAAAATTACACTAATAGAGAAAGTACTATTATCATTAGTCTATCCTGCCATGGTGGTATAACACTCATATTAGACCTATTTTTTTGTATAGTTTCCTTACACTAATATAATATGTTGTAGTGAGGCAAGCCAAATGTATTTTAAATTTGTATCTGGTTTAAACAATCCCCAATTGTAAAGGCAGCAGTAAAATATATGTATTATGCAACAAAAAAAAAAGGTGAGTAGGTGAAGGATCATTTAGTAGACTGAGGCATGGATCTAGTTTTAGCTTGATTGCTTATTAATTCAGGTTTTGAGTATCGCATAGAGTTCAAACAATGCTTGCAGTGTGGGCTTGGGGATATGGTCATATTTGATTTTTTATTTTTTTTTTTATGTATAGTCAGGATCACCAGGATTACTTTTCTATACTAAACTGAGTTGCTGCAGACCAAGGTTGCAGGTGGAAAAGGCAAATCTGTGTTTTTATTTATTTATTAATTTGTTTATTCATTTAATTTTATTTATTTATTTAGTTAGTTAGTTAGTTAGTTAGTTAGTTAGTTAGTTAGTAGAAATAATTGGAATTATGGACCAACAGGCAAAGGTGTATGGATGCAGCTGGGATAGGGAAAAGGGGCTGAAAGGTTACACTAATAGATGAAGCACTATTTTGACACTAAGCAGGGAAGGAAAGTAGTAGCTCAGTAGTTAAGGTGTTGGACCCCTAATTAGAAGTTTGTGAGTGCAAATCCCAGGGACACCAAACTGACCACGCTGGACCCTTAAGTCCTTTAACCCTCTTAAGAGCCAGTTGTATAAATGAGACATATATAAATTGCTCTGGATAAGGGTGGCTGCCAAATGCTGTAAATGTAATGATATAAGCAATACAATCATATCTACAGTATAATGATAAACGACAAAAGAATTGCAAAGGTGGACACTGCAAAATCTGTTTATATATTTAGTTCAGTTTTATCAGTTGTATTTTTGACCTTGTACGATTCGTATACGGTTTTCAATTACCTCATGTACCTCTCTGCCTTGCCATTGACCTATACTAGATCTCAATTATATTACAGACTCATGCTGCAGATTGTGGGCTGAAATATTTCTCTCAACCTACGTGCCTCAGCGGGGGTTGAATGACAAAGACTGCTGACTCGTCACGTACAGAGAATTATACAGTGTGTAATTCTTGCAGTGAGATTCTTAATTGCAGGCTCCTGGAGTGAGCAAACATTATATTACAAAGGGCAAAGACATGTAAGGTACATAAGGCATCAAAGATATATACGACACATAGAACATAAAGTCTCAATCTATAAATCCATCCATTTTCTGTAGCTCTTATCCTATACAAGGCTGCAGGGAACCTGGAGATGGTCCCAGGGGACTCATTGCACAAGGCAGGGGACACCCTAACCCTAGCCACCCTATCACAAGGCACAATCATACACACTCATACCCTTTTACACAGTATGGGCAATTTAGAGATGCCAACTAGCAACAATGGATGTCTTTGGACTTGGGAGGAATCCAGAGTAACTAGAAGGAACAAGGAGAACATGCAAACTCCATGAACAAGCATGGAGTTCCAACTCCCAACCCTGGAGTGTCTGGCAAATGTGCTAAACTAACTACTAAGCCACCATGTCCTACACAAATTAAAATTCAAACAGAATATGAATTGCAATTTGGAAGTGCATCTGATAGGTGCTGGACAAATATGAGAGTCCTGATTTGGTGTGTGTTGTTAGAATGAATTAAATTCATTTTTTAATTCATTAAAAGCACAGTCCACATTCTCATGCATCAGGGTGAGTGAAATAATGCCTGATTGGAGGAACTGGTATCACTTGCAGAAAGCAGTACCTCATGCAACACTCTGTTGGTTCTCACACTGGGGTAGCATTTAACTGAGTGCAGTTGTTAGAACAGGATGTAGATTGGGTGACTAGAGTCCTTGAATGTCCTCCTAGCCTTCCCTTTTTTCCACATGCAGATGTTGTGCAGGTCTGGTTGTTCACCAGTGATACACTCGGCTGATCACACCACTCTTTTGAAGGCTTTGTGATACAAAAGGGTGGTGTGTTTCCCTTAAAAAAAATAGTGATGTTGCCTGTCAGGATGCTTTTAATGTAGTGCTTGTATAGAAAAAGGGAAGAGGGCAAGTTGAACTTCATCAGTTTGCAGAGATTGAAAAGACACCGTTGCGCCATGGTGTGAACAAATCAAGTTAAATCTTTGAAGGTCTGAACTGCTAGATATTTGATTTGTGGGACTTGCTCCAAAGGGGTCTCATTGATCAAGAGTGTGTGATTAATGCCCCCGTGGTTTTTTGCACCAAAAGTCACACACTAGCTCCTTTGAAATGGTAAAAGAACACAAAGTTGCTATCATTTATTATTTACTTGCATCCCATACCAAATTTAAAAAAAAAAAAAAATAATGAAGATAAATAGAAAAAAATGGAGCTTCATTAATACAGAATTATTTAGCATTTATTAGAATATCTCCATTTATTAGAATATATCTTTATTAGAAAATCTCTGATCTGTGATTGGCTGTTGGTTCCTGCCATTCACCATGTTGTCAGTCACACTTCTTTCACAGAAACTGGGATGTAAGGATTTTCTGATGTAACTGAGCTGCCGAATAATGTATGCATACATATTTCCCACCCATTCCAACCTGACACAGTGGTAATTATGAATTACTATTACAGGCTTGTCAGGGTGGCACAAAGCCTCTCAGCAACATCATGGTATAGAGTTTATTTTCCTTTCCCTAACTCATTTTTTATGCACTGTAGCTTGAATTCTGAAGCTAGTTTTGCATTTGTCAGTGCCATCCTTAATTAGTCCCAGTGGATGATTTTCATGCAGGAGGTGATGATAAAAGATGCAAAAATCAAAGTGCTGTTCTCTGCTCTGAGGAATGAGGGAGGTGACAGGCCCACATTTCTGCACTTAGACGATTTTAAATGCTTGCTAGCAGCAATCTGTGTCTCATCACACACATCTGAGAAAGTGTGATGGACAGATCAGATCAGACAGCTTTCTTAAGCAGAGTGAAATGATGATGAATGACTCCAAACACTGCCAAGCGTTTTGCTTACTGTCAGGTGAAAAAGTATGATTAGCATCTAATCATTTACATTATGTAAATCATGTAGGATAACTACTGAGATATACCAGATCAAGGTTTTTGGACCTTCTCCTTTTTAACAACCCAAGACATACCTTAAATCAGTGTGTGTTATTTAGAAAAGACAGTAAATGGTGTGTGTAGCAAAAGCTGGATGTGACGCATCCAACCAGCTGCACAGCAGAACTTTTGCATTGTTTATATTTTATGAAGTGAGTGTCAAGTGTTTCTGGTGTGAACATATAGAATATTTTCAGCTAGTTAAAAAAAATCAATTATTTTATTGCTGCAGGACTGTTATAAGCTTAGTCAGGATACTGTTGGGTTTCTGTATATAGAGTATTGTGATGAAGTTTGGCTGCTGGAGAGCAGGGTAATGGGAAAGGGTGAAGGGGTGTGAGACCCTTGTTGGGCAAACAATTCACACCTCTCCACTATAATGTTGCTAGAGAGGTAAAAGGTGGAGCATATATATATATTTAATATATATAATATATTTAATATTATAACATTTACAGCTAGTAGAATTAGTTAAAACAAAGAAATACTCTACAACACTGCAAATTCTTAAAGTCTGCTTTTATACAACCACTACTGTGGAGTGTGACATCACAAATAAATCCAAGGCTGAACACAAGAACCACAAAACATAGTATTATAATTTTTTGGCCTCTGGTATCATAAATACCCTGCCATGGTGGTGTATCACTCAAACTAGCCCTGTTTCTTTTAGCATTTTTTCTTACACTAATATAATATTTTGTTGTGAGGAAACCCAAATGTATCTGGTTTAAACAATCCCCAACTTTAAAGGCAGCAGTAAAATATATGTATTATGCAAATAAAGGTGAATAGGTGAAGGATCATTTAGTTGACCGAGGCATGGATCTAGTTTTAGCTCGATTGCTTATTAATTCAGGTTTTGAGTATCACATAGAGTTCAAACAATGCTTGCAGTGTGGCTTTGGGATATGGTCATATTTGATTTTTTTATGTATAGTCAGGGTCACCAGGGTTACTTTTCTCTGCCAATTTGAGCTTGGTTGCAGGTGGAAAAAGCAAATCTGTGTTTTTATTTTTTTATAAATTAATTTATTTCTTCATTGAATTTTATTTAATTACATTTTGTTTATTTATTTAATTACATTTTGTTTATTTATTTAATTACATTTTATTTATTTATTTATTTATTTATTTATTTATTTATTTATTTATTTATTTATTTATTATTTGCGAACAATAATTGGAATAATGGAACAACAGATAATGGGAACGTGTATGGATGCTGTTGTGGGGAGGGAATTACTACACTATTTTATAAAGGGGATTTTAAGACCTGGCAACCCTGTGTATATGTAAAAAACACATCTTTTTTTATGTTATGATCAGTTATTTTTACTTTTATGTGAGTTACGGTTTAATGTAGATTGATAATAATTACAGATATTGTAAGAAAATATCCCTTCAATATTTATTTTTATATTTTCTGAATGCAGTGTCTGCTCTTAACATATTTTACATAACATAAAATGTTTAATAAGTGATAGAAAAAGAAAAAATATATATTGCTGATATATAATAAGCTATACGAATTGTAGCAGCCACATATAATAAACTAGGGAAATGGATTCAGGTAAATGCATAAGAGTCAAGGACAAAAGAGTTATTCCTTATTTTCTAACTTATAATGCATTTATTCTCCACATACTGGCTTATTAAACTTATTGTGTTTTTTAAAGAATTAATGCCACACCCTATCACAAGAATCTTTGATCTTATATTATTTAATTAGGAAATGCTGACCAAAGGTTTTTAATCAGATTCAGTATTTGTTTACTTATTAAAATGGATTTACATAATTGGGCATATCAAAGCCTTCAATGAGTCATTAGCCAGTCAGAATATAATTTCCCTCCAGTTTTTACACATGAAAGCACTGCTTCAGATTAGAATGCTGAGAAAATGAAAATATACAACATAAAGAAAATACAAATAAATAAATAAGTAGGTTATTCAACCTATTTCTACTTTATTATTATTATTATTATTATTATTATTATTATTATTATTATTATTATTATTATTATTATTATTATTAAAACAGTGTTCAATGGTTATAATTAATAATGCTTAAAATGATTAATACTTATTATTATTATTTTTATTATTATTATTATTATTATTATTATTATTATTATTATTATTATTATTATTATTATTGATAATTTACAATAACAATAACAATAACAATAATAATAATTAACCCCTACATTATTCCTCAAAGAAACGCTAAGAAACGCTGAATGCTAAGAACACCATTGGGTCAATTTCAATGTACCCTTCAAAATGGTTCTATATAAAGAATCATTTTGGGGTTCCTTATATACAGAAATCTCGTCTTAAGATTGCACTTTTACATTTGATTAACTTTTAATTACATTTGATTAAGTTGTGGCATGTGCATAGGTTTAGACATCCTACTAAGTCAGAAGTTAAGGAAGTAAATCAAGACAAGAGACTACATTCAAACTATTAGTTAAACACAATATAAAAAAAAGTACAAAGCAACAATTATGAAACCATTCTAAACTCTATAGTCTATAGTATAGATAACTACAAAACTCCTCTCTCTAATGTTTCTATCATTTCAGTTTCCATTAATTCACAAATGTAACTATTTGTGATGTAAAGGAAACTGAAATGATTGAACTGTTCAATCTTTTCTAAAATATTTCATTCATAAAGATGTCATTTTAAAACATATTGCAGCATTATCTACATAGAGATTAAACTTGCACTGAAATCACCTCTTTTGAATTTAAGAACAGTATTAATCTAAAAAATTCACAGCTCTCCAGAGGTTCTACCTAGAACTTTTTTGTGAAAAAAGTTATATTGGCCAAATACAAAACCGCAGAGATCTATACATAGATTTTTATTTATTTATTTATTTATTTATTTATTTATTTATTTATTTATTTATTTATTTATTTTTAACTCTATCTGTGTATTAGCATTTAAAGTATACACTGATCGGGCATAACATTATAACCCTCTGCCTAATATTGTGTTGGTACCCCTTTTGCTGCCTAAACAGCCCTGACCCATCGAGGCATGGACTCCACTAGATCCCTGAAGATGTTAGGAGAAGATCCTTTAAGTCCTGTAAATTGTGAGGTGGGGCCTCCATGGATCAGACTTGTTTGTCCAGCACACCCCACAGATGCTTGATTGGACTGAGATCTGGGGAATTTGGAGGCCAAGTCAACACCTCAAACCTGTTGTTGTGGGCATCAAACCATTCTTGAACTGTTTTTGCTTCGAGGCACGGCACATTATCCTGCTGAAAGAGGCCACAGCCATCAGGGAATACCGTTTCTATGAAAGGGTGTACATGGTCTGCAACTATGCTTAGGTAGGTGGAACGTGTCAAAGTAACATCCACATGGATGGCAGGACCCAAGGTTTCCCAGCAGAACATTGCCCAAAGCATGACACTACCTCCACCGGCTCACCTTCTTCCCATAGTGCATCCTGGTGCCATGTCTTCCTCAGGTAAGTGACGCACACGCACCCGGCCATCCACGTGATGTAAAAGAAGATGTGATTTATCAGACCAGGCCACCTTCTTCCATTGCTCCATGGTCCAGTTCTGATGCTCACATGCCCATTGTTGGTGTTTTTGGTGGTACACAGGGATCAGCATGGGCACCCTGACTGGTCTACAGCTATGAAGCCCCATATGCAACAAACTGTGATGCACTGTGTATTCTGATACCTTTCTATCAGAACCAGCATTAACTTCTTCAGCAATTTGAGCAACAGTATCTCGTCTGTTGGATCGGATCACACGGGCCAGCCTTCGTTCCCCACGTGCATCAATGAGCCTTGGCCGCCCATGACCCTGTCGCTGGTTCACCACTGTTCCTTCCTTAGACAACTTTTGATAGATACTGACCACTGCAGACCGGGAACATCACCGGTCAGTGCTCATAATGTTATGCCTGATCATTGTATACACACACAAGATACAAACATTACTATAATTTTCTTTTATTTTCCTTTAATCATTTATTATTTTAATATTTTAACATTCGTAAGTGAGGGATTTAATTGAAATTTTTATCATTAAAGTATATTTGTGGAACATCATGCTCAACCTCTTGTTCCTAGAAAATGTGTCTTTATTTTGTTCTTTATATCTTATTTCATAAAATAACAGGTTAAGTGAAGTAGCATGTGGAATGAATCTTCGATTTTTTTTTTTCTGCATTTCTCTCTCATATCACTCTCGTTCTGCTTTCATGCCTTGAGTCTCTGCGTGTAAATGGAGTTAAAATGGGTCAGTGTCACTGCTGCAGCATTCTGTTGTAATACATGAGGATTGATGTTGAATAGTTTTTTTTTCCCCCTCCAATCAGAGACTATTATAAGTAAATACACCCACTGACACCATCTGTTTTCCTAAACACATATGAACTGGAATTGGATTGAATTGGAATTATAGCTACACAAAATGGCCCACATAATAGAGTTGATGTTAAAATCAATATCACTTCCAAAATAAACAGTTTGTGATTGCATAAATATTCACTCCTAGTTCCTGTGAAACCCCTTAATTAACTCCAGTGCTACCATTTGCCAACAGAATTCCGATAATTATTATATTAATGTGTCATGTGACCTTAATAGAAATACATTTGTTCCTGGAAGAACCCAGAGTTTGTTAGAAAACAAGGACAAATAAGTCCTAGGCAAAGTTCTAGTGAAGTATCAATCATGGTTTGGTATCAAACTTTGAATATCTTGCAGAGCACTATTGAATTTCTTATTAAAAATGGAAAAAAATTCTGCACAACTGTGACTCCGCCTGAGGAGACAGTCCATCAAAAGTCAATGATGGAGAAAAAGGGCATTAATCAGAGAAGCAAGCCATGTCCAGTTCAATTCGAGACTTCTCACACTACAAACTGTGGAAAAGTTCAGTGGGGGTGAATACTTACACAGGACACTGCTGTGTCAATTTTATATAGTGTTTAAAAAGAAATAATAATAATAATAATAAAAAAAGATGTACTGTAAATGAAATGGTGATGCACTGAAAACCCTTTTATTGGGTTAATAAGTTTAATTTCGGAAATTAAATAAAGCGTTTTATATCTTTTCATTCATATGCACTTTATGAACTGAACATATGGTCTTTATCTTGTGGTTTATGTTATTTTTCAAACAGTTTTTTAGCACATATAATTACAGTTAATCACTGGAGCTATACTGAATATGTTTTAATTCTCAATTTATCTTACTGTCCTTGCGAGTTAGCACTCATTTTGGGATTTTTACTGTATCTACACAATAGATTTCACAGTAAACCTCCTTTGATTAGTTTGGGTGAATATTACACAGTAAACATCTCATTTTCACACATTCAATCAGTGTCGATTCAACTTTCCTGGTAGAAATCCAGATCCAATTTTACCCGAATCAATTCTGAACTCCAGCTCCAGAGTTGTTTTCAGACACTTCATCCTCGATCGGAGTTCAAGTCAAGTATTTTTCTGTCTCTTCCTCTTTCTCAAGTACTTCCCTAATTTAGGATATTCACTGTGTCCTGATGCGTTATAAAATACAGCAAAACTGTAGCGCATGTGGGATACAGAGGAATAATTTGAAAGAAAAAAAAAAAAAGCATGAGCCTTCATCTTCATCCTTTCCTGCCTTCTACTGTAATGCTCCCACTGAAAGGGAGAGAGAGAGAGAGAAAGCGAGAGAGGGAGGGAGAGATGAAAAAGCAATGAAGAAACCATGATCTCAGTAAGACAGAGAGATCCCAATATTTTCTTATTGGGAAGCTTAATAAAGTATTAGTTCTTTAGCCCCGCCTCTAAGAAAACAATATGGAAACATTATCATGTTTTAACTTCATTCCAGTGAACTAAACCAAGCACTTACTATATCAGAGCTGATCGATGCTCTTATACAAACCAGGCTTGTCTTATATTATTGTCCCTTCATGATATTACTTTGCCACAGTACAATATATGATGTTTATCACTAGTTCTATATTATCAGACCTGCCAACTATCTGACATTTTGTGTAGGATCTCAGCCAAAAAGGAGCCATGCTTTCTGATTTATCACTCAAAAACATATAGTATTTTTAGATCACCGTTTTTCTCCCTGATAGAACGAGAGATGAGCAAACTGACAGGTGAAGCTGGAGCGATCTGTTCAGGCTTGTTGAACGCAACATTATTAACAGATATTTTCTTTTTTCCTGAAAGCCCCGCCCATTTCCCCCCAGCTTATACACTTTTTACGCTCTGTCATGGTGTATGGAGAATAGTTTATGTTCATTAACATTCCATAAAGTCTATCAGTGCATGTCTACCAGTCCATTTATTAGGGATTTCAGTGAAATTCTTTGTGTAAAATCTACCAGTACATGTTCAACATCAGATTATACATATTAAAATGAATGAATGAATGAATGAATGAATAGATAATAGATAGATAGATAGATAGATAGATAGATAGATAGATAGATAGATAGATAGATAGATAGATAGATAGATAGATAGATAGATAGATAGATAGATAATTTTTTTTTGAGAAGGCCAAAAAGAAGTAGACATGCACTGATGTGCCACTGTGCCTGCAGTACAAATATCATTAATGGTATTTATAATTAAAATATAATGACATTTTTTTTTTTTTTTGTGTGTGTGTGTTTTTCTTTTAATACTGGCGCATTGCTGCTCTCTCCTACTGCTCTCCTTTGAACCGTACCAAATGAGAAGATGTTGGTCATTTGACAACTGATGTCATCCAGTTGAGTTTTCAGAACTGCACAGAAAATAATATACACAGATAATAATATAACACAATAACAGGCAAAAAAAAAAAAAAAAATCAAAACCTTTAGCACAATATTACAAAAAATATAATAATCCTGCATGTTCTCCCCGTTTACTCTGGGTATTCCGGTTTCCTCCCACAGACCATATATATATATATATATATTCTTTTCCTCCAATCAAGCTGAATGTAGGTCACAAGACCAGGGACTAGCTACAAGGCTAGAGAATTTAGCTCAGTAATCAAGAGGGTTTTTTTTTTTTTTTTTTTTTTTTTTAACCTTCTCTGGTCATTTTAGTGAACTGACCAGAGAGGTGTACTTTTGTAAGTAAAGATTTTTTTTAATTGGACCTTCACACATTTTAGTTGAATACCCATGCACTATAAAGTCCAAAATGTTTTACATAGCTTTCAGTGAAACTAATTAAATTTTAGGGAGAATTTTTGACCATGTGATTCTTTAAATATTTTGCTCAAAAGCACTGGATCCTTGTATAAAGAGGGGGGAAAAATTCCTGCTTTTCTCTAACATGAACTGATCCGGAGTGCTAATCTTTGTGTCGATAAAGAAATCAATAAAAATAGGGTTTGATACCAGGAACTAAACTTTAGAGAGAGTAATGGGGAGAGAGAGAGACAGAGAGGGAGAGACAGAGAGAGACATAAAGAAGGGGAAAGAGAGAGAGAGAGAGAGAGAGAGCAGAGAACAGAGAGAGAGAGAGAGAGAGAGAGAGAGAGAGAGAGAGAACAAAGAGAGAGAGAGAGAGAGAGAGAGAGAGAGAGAGAGAGAGAGAGAGAGAGAGAAAACAGAGAGGGGCAGAGAGAGACATAGAGACAGAGAGACAGAGGCAGTGAGAAGGGGAGAGAGAGGGAGAAAGGGTAGGGGGACAGAAAACAAGAAAGAGGAGAGAGAGAGAGAGAGAGAGAGAGAGAGAGAGAGAGAGAGAGAGAGAGAGAGTTTTTTCTTTTCCCCATCATAAAGATAAAGCTCCATCTCTGGTACAAGTAAATGATGCTTTTTATATATTCATTTTTGGAAGCTATTCATGCAGGGTTTCAGCTTTACATTAATGCATGAATTGTTTGAATACAGTTGATAGCTTTTTTATTTACAAATCTGAATAGACGAATGCGGTCTTTTTTGATTCCAATCCTTTAATTTAAGGCAGCAAAAGCTGTGATTTTTCTGTAAAGAACAAATGAAATCTAAATTGCATTTTTAATTCAAAAGTTCATTACAGAACTCAAGAATAATATAGTGAACAAATTTTTATTGATACTTCACACAAGTGAAGACACAGCCGACAGCGTGAGACGAAAACAGATGGCTCTCTGGAATGTGTGTGTGTGTGTATGTGTCAGTAGCAGTTGAGTCTTAACTAGTGCTTCATTTTCTCCGATCCAAGCCACAGACCCAGACCATCCAGATCGATATTTTCCCCTTGCACACTTCATTCTCCGTTTGACACACACTTAATCTCTGGCTTTTGTTTTCCCTGCACTTTTCTATCGACCTCATCCCGATCCGCCTCCTGAATACATCAACCCTTAAAAGTTAACAAGTTGTCTAGGGAAATGGCATCCTGTCTACTTCCTAGAAGAAACGTCGGTGTGTAATAAAATGGTGACAGCTCGCGCACACGTCAATAGCAAGAAAGTGTGTGAGTGATCACTCTCCTGAACACAGGACAAAGTGAACATGCTGAGAGCAACATCACACGACACAGATTATTTTATGGAAATCGACAACTGTTTAAACCTCAGCGATCTCCTCAGTGTGTAAGAGCCACTTGTGCGGGTGTATTGATATGGTATAATTATTTAATTGCCAAAATAAATAAATAAATAAATAAAATAAAATAAAATAAAATAAAATAAAATAAAATAAAATAAAATAAAATAAAATAAAATAAAATAAAAAATAAAGCAAATGTCATTGTCATTGTCATTTTCATAAATAAATAAATAAATAAATAAATAAATAAATACATTTTCACACTTCCAGAGTGCTTAAGGTTTTTGACCACTGAAGGTTTTATTATTAAATACATAAAACAATATTAAACAAATTGAATAATATCTAGAACACATCTGATGCAATTGGTTATTTCTATACAGCTGTTATAAATACAATATAATAATAATAATAATAATAATAATAATAATAATAATAATAATAATAACAATAACAATAATAATAATAATAATAATAATAATAATTCTGTCACACTACTATATGAGCTGCAGCATATTAATGAAGACAAAAAAAATCTATTGATATTAGAAACCTTTAAAGCAACCAGACCAAAAGGAATTTTACTACACCAGTACACTGTAAAGTTAAAGATTACTAAGTGTGATGAAAGGACGTTCAGTACAGTTTTGATATGAAATGTCTTTATGATTACAGCAGCAGTTCTTAGGTACAAATATACAGTATCCAGGCGATATTATCCACTGAGACTTGTGAATAAACTCCTTTTCGGTGGAAGGTATGAATTTTCTGGATGTGGAACCAACCACAGTATTAGAATTTAAGTCAAATGTGGAGCAGATCCAAGCAGAGATAGGACGGATGATTTATGTGAATTATGACAGGTCTGGAGGGTGAGAAAGATCACAGCAAAAGGAGAAGAAGTGTATAGATGGAGAAGATGAAGCAGTGGGAAATGCTGCAGAAATTACAGTTAGGTTGTTAGCAATTCAGTTACTTTGGGCCCAGAAATATATAAAAACGTCAGATTCCATTCATTTAAAACTAATGCTGAAATAAAGAATAATGGAACTGGATGCAAGATTAAAGTAGCTTAGTTTAGTAGCCTAGTTTTATAAGAGTATTTATTCCCTGCAACTTCTCCACTTTTTGTAGTGTTACAACTTCCTTGAATTAAACAGAATGTCATGAATCTACACAAATTATTCCATGTAATTGTAGTGAGGGAAAATGCTACATAGTTTACACAATTATTTATGCCATAAGATCAAACCATAATGCTTTATATCTGCCATTTTTAATGGATAGAATTGACAGTTGCTGCCTAACTTAGCAACACTGGTGATGGCGCCATGGATGTCTTACATGAAATTGGACACATCCTCAGCCTGTAGGACAGTAATGATGGAGAATTTGTTCTCCAGCAGTCAGGTTTATGTGATGAAATAAACACCTTGAGATTTATGAATGTGAAATCAATAAAGAATTTGCCAGCAGTGTCTTATTGACCTATTCAAGCTGTTTTGAAGACAGAGTAAATAAAGAAATTACAGCTGAAATTTTCAACTTGGAAATTGGAGCCACTATTATGCACACAATGGGGAAATATAGAGCATGTGTCTATTTGCTTTGGGCTTAACACAAGGCAGCCAAGCTTATATTCTTAGCCTCCGAGGCATATGTTAGAATCCAATGTAATGATATTTTGAGCTAATAATTTCATGTAGGAATTCCAATCCTGTGCTTTTCTTCCAGTAATCTCAGGAAGATTGTTGAGTGTTTTGCATGATGTCTGTAGATCCAAGCAAAATGGTCTTAGCAGTTATTTTTAGCATGAACTTTGCAGCAATGAGAGAAATATCACAGTTGTTAACATTACACTCTCACATACCCAGGCCTCCCAGTTCAATCCTATGCTTTGGTAACTTTCTGTGTGGAGTTACCGGTTCTCCATGTGTTCACATAGGATTCCTGCCAAATTCCCTAAATTTCCTCTAGATCTTGACACAATGTTCATGGTGCCTTACACTGGACTTGCAGCTCAACCAGGGTGTATTCTGGCCTTGAAGGTTTTCTTGGAATACGCTCTGGCTTCACCACAACCTTCAACTAAGACCAAAGTTACCGAAGATGCTCTTACATGGACTGCAATAACACTTAAATCTAAAATGTTTACTAAGATAAAACCGTCCTACCATTAAATGTCTATTTAAGCCAATCACATTGATTTTTTTTTTACTTTCCATTAGTCTGATTCCTGACAGGGAGATTACAAGGCACTTAAGAATTTTGCACCTGCTAGAAATTGAGGACCAAAGGCTTTAACATAGAGTGAAAGCTTGAGAATATAAAACCCATGCTTATAATTTCTTTTTCTTTAAAAAAAAAAAAAAAAAAAAACTCACTAAACAAGAGGATATTTGTGGAGTAGCAACGGGAAGCACATTTTGGGTTACCATTTCTCTTTGCTTGACAGGTACGGTGAAAACAATCTGGAAGTGCTATTTAAAGGCTAATTACTATCAACAACTGTCCTCAAACTCCTTCAATACACATTCAAATGCCCTTGTTCACAAAAAACAAAAACTTGGAAGTCATTTGCTGAACTTCAGTAACCGCTTTATCTTGGTCAGGGACATGGTGGATGTGGAGAACATCCCAGGAACAGTGGCAGGAGGTGGGAATACATCATGAATGGTAAGCCAACCTAAATATTTTATATAGCATTTTATTAAATGTGTACAATATTAAAGGTCTAAGATATAATGGAATTGTATACATTAATAGAGTAGTACAATGGGAAGTGAATATAATGTGATTAGAAACCACTTCAATAAATAATGCAGAGTGAGGGGGATGTGTAGCTTAGTGTCTGAGGTGTTGGATTACTGATTGCAAGGTTGTGAGTTTGAATTCCAATTGTATAAAATGAGATAAAAATGTAAGTTGCTCTAGATAAGGGCCAAATGCTGTAAATGTGTAAGGTGCATGAGGTTTGCTCTTCTAATGATGTAATCTAATGAGTGTGAGTGTGTGTGGTTGTCTGTCTATATGTGGCCCTGCGATGGACTGGCGACCTGTCCAGGGTGTACCCCTGCCTTTCCTCCTATGTGCGCTTGGATAGGCTCCAGCAGACCCCCATGACCCTAATTAGGAATAATGCGGGTATAGACAATGGATGGATGGATGAAGATGTAATCTAGTGGTGGTCATTTTGATGCTTCCTAGTGACTTGAATCGTTTCAATCGGTTCACCAAAAAGATTCGTTCAGATTCCTTCACTGATATTTTGCTGTTATTGTTCTAAAATGTGTGTCTACAAAAGAGACTTATAAAAAGAAAATAGTATTTAGTACCTAAATTACTACAGCAAATTTATTATAGTTTAATATATTTTGTTAACTGCTGAGTTTGAAGAAAAATAGTCTTCAGCATTTTTATTGTGTAAGATCTTCATCAATCATTATATACTCATAAACCTGGACTTAAGTCATTCAGTAATTGGGATTACTTTTTCAGTATGGGGCATATTCATTTAACATGTCCAGCCAATGAGATGTTGATTCACTGACATTGTTGTTCAGATTTATATATGCAATCATTGGGATGAGCTTTTAATAATGATCAATCTGACTAGAAAGTAGAGCTCATGCTACTTGGCTCAAGCCACAAAGAGTTCTTCAGTCATATTCTGCCTCTTTGGACACAGGAAGGGTATATGCATAATTAATAACGCCCCTTGATATAATACGGGAAGCTCTGCATGTACATCAGAAGGTGAAAGACTACAGGCAGAGCAGTAGGAGGTCTGCCAGGTCAAGTAGAGTCACATCTGATATCAGACACAGATTACAACTCATGCTAATTAACCATGTTTTCGGAGGAGATCGAGACTATGTACTTGCATCTCAGACTTGGAATGGAATGAATGCAGCAAAAAAGCTCTTTTTCAATTTTGTCTACTGTATTTATTCCACTTTTTGTTACCCTACAGCAGAGTGAGTTTTTTGTATTGCTATTATTTTGTTTCTCGCCTCACATAGGCTTTGTTTCGTTTTTGAAATTTTCCTCTACATTAAAGTTGCATTTAATTTTATTCACCACTTCCCACCTTGTTGCTATTGTGCTCAACCCTGGCACTCTAACAGGGAAACCACCTGAAATGTGTTTTGTTTGTGCTCCATTTAAACTGAGCCAAAACCCAATCAGTGACTTTGTTATTATTACTTATAAAAACATTCAACATGCAAAGGGATGCTGTTAAAATCTAAATCTTACAAAGTCAAGTATTTCCATACTAGCATTTTAAACAGACCTGTATACAGTACAACTAGGACATCAATTTTTCAAGGCTATGACCTATCCATTTAACTCATAATGAATAGTTCTATAATCTACATTAATGAAGTATTGAATAAAATTAAGGAAAAAAAGGGAAAAGAAAAGTTTTCAACAAAAAAAAACACAAAAAAAACAACAACAACAAACATATAGACGAATGAATGAATGAATGAATGAATGAATGAATGAATAAAACTCTTGCCCAACTTTTCTGGGAAATAAACACATTGAAATCCCAATATGCTTCTATATTGAACAATTAAAGAAAAATGTTAGTGTAATACCATGTTAGTGTAAAACTCAATTTCATGCTCACAATACAGACTTTTACTTTAATATTTATGTAGGCAAAAGGTAAGAAATAAATCAACTCTTAATGGTGCATTTTCTTCCTCTTTAAGTAACCTGCAATAAGCTTCATGAGCATTCAAATGAAGCCATAAACGACTCAAACGACTTTTGTACATCGCTATGGATAAGAGCGCCTGCCAGATGCCATAAATGTAAATGTAAACAACAACAACAATAACAACAGACTAATCTCACCTAATGCACCTTTAAACAAGTTAATTCCTGTTAACTTACACTATAGCATCTATAAACAAGCAGTCCCTTACCAGACTCTTTTTAATGAACTCTTTCGTAGGTAATAAGACGAAAACAAATATAGCTTGCCTTGTTACTGAAAAAAAAAAGACACTGCAAACTCCTTCCAAAAACACTACATAAACATCTGACAGAAAACATATCAATAACTACAATGTTTTCTTGTTTGTGGAATATTTGCCATAGAGGTTTCCGTGGAAACTGATACAATAGAAATTAAACAGTATAATTAAATCTGTGCTCTAAATCTATAAACTCTGCAGCTGGAACCTATGTTAAATTATAGAACACCATGTGGCCAATGAGAATCAAGCATTCAGCAGTGTTATGCTGGGGTAAAATAGTTTTTTTGTTGTTAGTGCCTTATCTAAATATCACTCTGGTCCCATATGCGCAAGTATTTATACTTTTTTTTAATCAGTTTATAGGTCATCTTTCCTCAGCAAACATTGTGCATTGTGTAAAGCTCATATTCGATGTAGTGAGATGAGAGCTTAGGGACTCAGCAGTTTCATTTCAGTAACAATGATAACAATGTTCTATGCTATGGTTCTTAACAGGAACTAAGGCTTGACTAGTTACGGAATTAAAAAGAAAAAGAACAAAACAGTTTGGGATTATAAAGCCAGACCGCGTTGAATAACAGAGAACGTCAGAAGATTTAACGTTTACGATTACTGCATTAACAGAACGAACATCAATAAACCACAAGCATATCCTTTCATTAGCCCGGGCTGAATAACATCTTTCTTTGCGTCTGAATACCTAGATAAAATGTTAATGGAACAATAAACTGGCATCAATTTTTATGCACTCATATTGGTCATAACCTTGGTAAGAGCACCTATTAAATTAGTGACTCATCACAGTGCGTCAACCAAGAAAAATCCAATCGTCTGCCCAAGTCTATTTTTATCTCAGCACTTCATTTCTTTTCATCAGTGGTGCCGTCGTTATCATCCAAGTCTGGTGGGTGAATATTAATTAATACCTGCGTTTACACAATGAATGCCACTTAGGAGTGGGCCAAGAAACACTTAGAACTACAATGGAAATGATTATCAATTTAAAGACTGTGTTGAAAATGGCTATTTAACACACAGGTAGCTATTAGAAAGAAGAAACAGAATCATTATTAAAGTAATGGCTGCAGTGTCAAGAGGTTGATATTTCAAAGAATTTTATTCTATATTGTGTGTTTTCAGAGAAAGAGTAAAAAAAAGAAGGGAAATCATTAAAAATAGGCTAGCATAAAAACTTGATGTTAAGATCAGAGCTCGAAATGGTTCAAAGCTCTCACCTACACATACCACTATTCTTACCTTGACTAAGTCTGGGCTAATAACAATAACTACTGCTGTGTAGCTGCTGATTTATTGTTCCATTTTTTCCAAACACCTTCATGATTGCTTCAGTCTAATGCATCATAGCATTAACTTTGAACGGCAACTTCTCAGAAAGTATTTACTGACAATTTCCTGGAGGAAATCCAGTGACTGTGCTAAGTTTACACGGAATTGACAAGGCAAAGCAAAACTGATACAGTCCATAGGGAAATTTAGCTTCCTTATTAACTTTTTTTTAAGGATTTTCTTTTTAAGTTGTTGTTGTTTTTGTAAAAATTTCCCAAAAGTGTACTCAGATACTACATGTGATTTTTGTTAAAGCAATTTCAATTTTGTAAACTGGGGGATTTGACTTATTGACCAAGAAATGTCACAAAGATGTTTGCCAAGAGTTGATTTGCTGATTATTAAATCAGTCTGCCATCCATGGTGTCTAGACAGTGTGTCCATAGACAGGCAATTAGGTCTACTGGGGATTTATATAAATGGAGCCAATGACTATGTGATTTTAAACAGCTAAGTAGGGAATAAAAATAGGCTTCACATTCAATATTAAATGAAATGTCTCTTGATTGATTTGAAGATTTCGTAATCGAACCTTTCATGGATGCAGAAGTGACGAGGTTGCAAAAGTTCCTTCCTTCTGTTTTTTTTTTTTTTTGATTAAATACATTTTAATAGATAGCACAAACATATACTTTGACAAAGGTGTAGGATCTTAGTGGTTAAGGTGTTGTGCTACTGATAAGAAGGTTGTGGTTCAAGTTCCAGGTCCACCAGGCAGCCTCTATTGGACCCTCGAGCGAGGCACTTAACCCTTAATTGCTCAGTTGTATAATATGAGATAAAATGTAAGTTGCTTGGGATAAGGCCGTCTGCCAAATACCAGAAATGTAACAAAGCATAATAATATATGGGCAAAAATACTATTTCCTGCTTCCCTTTCTGTTTTGTTAGCATGTAGAAGTGAAGAACTGTGAACCTACTTGTTTTTCATGAAGTACACTAGCACTGTCCTTACAGATGGCCTTTCAGAGCAAACAAAATAATCCAGTCTCACTCTGTAGGAGATAAGTGCTGGTGAACATTATGCAGCTTTTGGCTGATTAAACTGCCTAATCATGCTGTTATACAATACTTGCATCATTTTCAAGCTGTACATGTTGATTGCCAGAAGTAAGTGCCAAGTCATCAGCTGGAGTTAGAAGCCTCCGTTCGTCTGGCAAGAACACTGACCTTGTTTTATATTCTGTGGACAAAGAAGTAGTTTTGCACTTACCATTGTGTATGTTTTTATATTTCACTTTCACTTACTACGAGCAATCTTACTGGCCTAACTGTAGATCTGTTTCTACTGAGGGGAGTGCTCATGATGGGCTATACTACTTTAGGATATCAGCAAGATACACCAAAGATAAACCATTCCCAGAGCCAAATGTCATGACCAAGGCTTTGTAGTCAATTTAAGTCTTAACAGGTAGTCAATGTAGCTTGAATAAAAGTGTGAAGATGTGCTCTGATTTTTTTTTTTTTTCTTTTCCTGGTAGGGATGCTGAACTAGGCAGAGCTAGTTGAAACTTCCTTAATGAGGAAGTAGGGCAGCCAGCCAACAGCACATTGCAATCGGAACGCATGGACTAGTTTCTCAGAGTCATGTAAGCATATCACAGGCTTTTCTTTCTCAGTTTTAGAGACTAGAGATGTTAGACCAAAGTTCTTAACTGTAGCTATTGGTTTCCCAGAACAGTCCAGCCCTAGGGTTAAAATCAGGTAACTCAAATTTATATACTTATATGTTTATGCTAAAATCAAATATGTAGCTTGGCTTAGTGGAATTTAGAGGAATATATTTTTATTATATACAGTATTTATAGTAATGTAGTAGAATGTAGATGGTTATTTTATTGTGGTAAATAAATAAATAAATAAATAAATAAATAAATAAATAAATAAATAAATAAATCCTTAACCTCGACATCAGGACCAGCCAACATTCCCGTGTCCATATGGTCTCCGTCTAGCAGAGTGAATAAAACTACATATTTAATCCATAATTACATGCATCATTTAATATCATTTTGCAACACAACTGAGCTGACAAGAGGACAAAAAAACACAGGCTCTATAGAGTAAGAAGATAAATGTGTTGAGGTGTTTAATTTTATTCTGTATTAACAGATTAAAAAAAAAAAGATGTCCTTGTCTTAGTCATAATTAGGGATCACTCATATAAATAATAGGGGCTGTATAGATGAAGCCAAGAGCCTATCCAAGGGGACTTGGGGCACAAAGTGAGGGACATCCTGGATGGTCATGAGACACAATCTATCTCTCTCTCTCTCTCTCTCTCTCTCTCTCTCTTTCCTCTCTCTCTCACTCTCTCTCACACACACACACTACTTAGATGCTTGCAACTCATGTCTTTGTACTAAGGGAGGATATTGGACCAAAAGAGAACATGCAAACTACATGCACACAGGGCAGAAGACAGAATTGTACCCCCAGCCCCAGAGGTGCGAGGCAAACATGCTAACCACTAAGTCACCATACCCCCAATTACATAAGCTAGTTTATTAATAACCAGTGATGTGGCAATGTCCATAAATCCGGGTGTTAGGAAAAGAAAAAAAAGAGAAAAAAAAGAAACAGCAAAGCAGACTGTACAGAAAAACAACTAAATATACTTTCTTATTCTGAAAATATTTACAGAAGACAGTGGTACATGAGACTGCTGAAAATGTTTTTTTCCCTTTGTTTTAATGGACCATTAACAGTTTGCTATTACTGTGCATGAAGTGCGGAGGTGTGCATTCCCTCTCAGCCTGCTACTTTTGTTGTTCTTTAAGGCTAATAAAAATTCTTGCACTGTAGTGTAGCAACCAGCACTGTGCAAAAGAGCACTGTCAGAGCTGCGGGTTGCACATAACTGTCCAATCCTATTTAGCTAGTTTCGACTCAGATAAGCAGTGCAGGCCTGATCATTTTTGGTTGCTATTGAGGCTGGAGTTGAACCTCCTAGACACTGTTATAGAAAGTGTACTCCTCATCCATCATTAAACTATATGGAGATTCCGAAGCAAAAGTTTCAGCTGAGCTGTCAGCACATCCCGATAAATGCATTTTATGCATGGGTGCATATCTAAATAGAGTAATTGTGCAAAAATATCACACAGCTCCAATAAGTGTTTAGCCTAAAAAAAGCGGTGAAGCTGGATTTAATTTTTAGGCTGTCTATTGCTGTTAACTGCACTTTGATGCATTCTTTGCTGCCTAAAAATTCTGTCTAATAAATAAATAAATAAATAAATAAACAAACAAACAAAAAGTCCTGACCATTTTGGGGGAAACTTTTGGGGAAACATTTTTTAAATGTCACTATTTTATTGCAAATACATGTTCTCTTATCAAAGTCAAAATTAATTATCGATCAGAAAGTATGCCAGTGAAAATCATCTAGCAGAGTTGGTTACAAACAAAAAGGTGAATATTCTATGAAAGTCAACATGATCTTTCATAGAATATTCACCAGTTATCGACCTGAACTGCATTGAGAATCTGAAAATTGCATTTAATTTAATTTAATTTAAAGAACCCAGAGCAAATCTGCCCAGAGGAATGGGTGAGAATCATATGCTAAATTATTTGGAAAGCATTTATCAACGTTTTTCGCGCAATAATTAAGAAGATTTTTATCTGCAACATTACCCAACTTTCACTGTTATCATATTATTTGCATTGAATTCTTATTCTTAAGAATAATAAGGAGAATTAAATGCATGAGTGTTTTCTTATAAAGCCCCGCAGTTAGGGAATAGTCTTCCAATTAGTGTTTGGGATTCAGACACAGTCTCAGTGTTTAAGTCTAAGCCGAAATCATCTTTTTAGTCAAGCCCTCGAGCCTTCATCAGTGAATAGTTGCTAACTTCAACAAGACAGACTTCATGCTATAACTAGAATTTCCTGGTTATGCAGTTGACCATATAGAAACAGATATAGAAGGAAAATTATTAATAATCACTATCCGGTGTCACCTAGATGAGGATGGGTTCCCTCTTAAGGTTTCTTCCAGAAATTATCTCAGTGAGTTTTTCCTTGCCACTGTTTCTACAGTATATCTCTGTAATGCTGCATTGTGACAATGTCCATTGTTAAAACCACTATACAAATAAAACTCTCAACTGCAACACAGAAATAGTAATGAGAATCGAGTTTCAAAGCAGAAGCCCAACTTTCACTTTTGTTATTTTAAAAAGTTGCTTCACAATGCTTTTTGACGTTATCAGTCTGACTGCGTCTGTTGTGTCTCTGCAGCGTTATCAGTTTTTCTGTCAGCCTTACAATTTTCCAGCTTATCTCCTCCTTCCTTATTACGATTATTCCGATCCACTCGTCCATTTTCTCTCGTCCGTCTCGGTATCGCTCGCAGCACCCTCTCGCCTGTCTGATTTTATCAATCTGTCTCAATCAGACTGGAGGAACAGGGAGAGAAACCGTTCTGAAGTATCATGATGACTTCACTGCACATCCTAACTAACAACGTGGTGGCGTGATAGCTGTGTTTATACGGAGGGATCTGTTTCATTCACACTCCACACTAATTTCCTTTCTCCAAAACCTGAGAGCAGTGTTCGAGAAAAGTGAGCGCATTGTGCAGTGTGCAGAGTTACATGCTAAGATGGTTTCATTTGTCTTGGTTTTTATTAAACAGTGATGGCTCCTTCTGTTCGTGCTGCTGCAGTAATGAGATGCTAAAAAAGATGGGATTCGCTGTAGCGTGACGGTTTGAGGTGAAGCATGCCAAGATACGGAAATGCATAAATCAAGCAGCGGAGAACAAACGCTCTGTCGTTCCTTTAGATGTCCTGTTCAATCGATCTGTTCGCTACCTAATTGCACTTCTGCCAACATTGAGAATACAATCTCTTTTGCAACGGAGCCAGAGCAGATAGAACAAGTGATCATAATTAACGCAGCCAATATTCGCACATCAGAGCATCTGAAGCAACAGCTCAAACATTTGTGTGATTCAGAGTTAATGTGTTAACAATTAAAAAATCAAAACCAATAAAAATCTAAAACCTGGTACTGCATAATACGCTTCTTTCATAATGATTTCTCACAGCTGAATATGGTCTAATCATGTGTTATTGTAAATTAAAGACCATTTTACTGAAAGGCATTGCTCTTTTAGAGGAAAGAATGGCTATTAACTACAAATGTTATTTATTTTCATCATTACTGAAATATGAAGAAGATGAATTGCACATTTAAAAGAAATTAAAGAGCGAACAGGATGTTTAAAACAGACAACACCACAAGTCTCCAAAGCACAAAGCATATATTACTATTTCCTCCACTTCCTGTTTTCTTCATCAGTTACAGTGCTTCCCAGTACTTTAATTGATGCCTCTTTGGCTTCTTTATCCTATTTTCTTCAGCCTGTGACCCAGAAATTGATTCCACCCAGAGGGATTAGGAGACAGGATGCAAGAAGCAAGGAAAGGAAATGAGGAAGCGCAAATACAGAAATAAGACACACTCTTAGGGTGCTTTCACATATTCAGTGCTGAGTCTGTTTGAATCAAACTGGTGTGGTTCACTGGTGCAGAAAACAGCAAGCACACTTAAGAACATCTGAGTGAGGTGGTCTCGGTCTGCTTCCAAGTGAACTGTAGTGTGGCTCGATTGCAATGAGAAGGCAATTCACCGCTGAATCGACCCGACACAGGAAGTCAACCAAACATGCTGTATTTGGGATTACATGCAGCATTTATTTTTTTATTTGTAGATGCAAGCTGCTAGAATTTCACAGGATGCAAACTCGGCCAAAGGACAAAGATGTAATGCTTCAAAAAATGCAATATTTTTTATGTGTTTGAACCAGAGACCAAACAATTGACTGTTTGTAGCCTTACATGCCTAACCCTAACCCTCAACAACAAGAAACCAAACCAAATAGCAAAACAAAACAAAATCAGTTTGACTTGGCAATTGTAAGGATTGTTTTTTTTTGGTCTAAAAATGATCTAATTCCTTCCATCTTCCATTTATTTTAGCTTGGAGATTCAAGGCTTTGTTTAAATGTCCCTGGTGTTTACTGTCGGCTGCCGCCTCTCTGGCATTTGAATATTTGGATAGGGAATTGCTTATACTGCTCTCTGACCTTGCCTATGGGTTCAGACAATGACTATAAAAAATGGCCTGTAAAAACTCAGTGACTGGATACACAGAGATCTCCAGAGTCCTCATTGTACCACAGTCTCCCTCTATTTTCTGATATACACGTCATCTCCCTTTCCACCACTTCTCCATTACCTTTGAATCATAAGTAATGTGTTTAAAGGCTGTAATTCACAATATTTAAATGTGCAATATACAGTTGTTTTTCCAACGTTAGTCTATCCAATTACATTACAATACTTTGGGGTTTTTGGAGTGAGAAAAGTCAAATAAGCCTTATTTATACCCCTGAACTACTGAATTCTCAAATCTGATTGGCCAGAATGTGTTGATTAATTGATTATCAAGGGGAGAGCAATATGACCCATTATTCTAACATAAGCAATAACAGAGAACTAACATACATTTTTAGCATTTGGCAGACAGTCTTATCCAAAGCAAGCTAAAGAAGGTAAGTGGTAGCTGAGTAGTTAAGGTGTTGGCCTACTGGACCACCAAGCTGCCACTGGTGGACCCTTGAGAAAGGCCCTCAGTTGCTCACTTTTATAATTTTAAGTTGCTCTGGATAAGGGTGTCTGCCAAATACTGTAAATGTAAGTGCTTTGAAATCTCTTTCAAAAAATACATCCTCATACCCATGCTTCACTAAATCAGGGCAAGACAACAGATGAATTATTATTATCATTATCCATTCTTCCCATTTCTGAACGGATTATACCATGCTGGGTCACAGGCAGCCTGGAGCCTATCCGAAGGGCACAAGTCAGGGGACATTCTGGATTGGGTGCCACATGCTTGTAGGACAGAATTTCATATACACACTTTCACACCCATTCCCACACTACTTTGTATGCTTTTGGACTAGGGAAGGAAACCATGGTACCCAGACAACACCCCAAAGCAATTGGAAGACATGAAAACCCGAAGTGCTTGAACCAAACACCATACCTATTAGTGCTGAGCAAATGTGGTAACCACTAGGCCACTGTGCCCCTCATGTTCTTATATCAATGAGAAGTTCATCACCATCTATATCATTGGGAAGTTCATCACCAGGATAGAGAAGAGCCTTGATGCATACCTTTCTTGTAAGCTTGGAGATCCAACTGAGCAGTGCTAAAGAATTGTAGGAAGCATGGTGCAGTGTAGATTGTGGTAATTGCTTTAGGGTAGATACGTTCTGGTGTAATTTTGGCTTCATAAGCAAGCATCAGTGTTTAAATCTTGGGAAGGTTGAAAACTGGTAGTTTAGCTGCATTCTGAATGCAACTGTAGAGGATGAATGTCATGCTACAATCTTGAAATGACAAGGGACTGAACAAGCACCTGAGTATGGATAGAAATAAACAAAACCTTCTGATGTTGTAAAGGAGAAATTGGCCTCAGGAATCACTTGAGCAGTTTAAGAGAAGAAGGCTAGTTGATTGGCCATGGTTACCCCCAGGTTGCATACACTGACAGATGTTGAGGTCTGAGAGTTGTCCAGGAAGATCAGATGATCCCGATGTTAGGAGGCATCTTCTGGGTTGAAAAGCTGATGAGGTCAGTTGATCAGCATGATGATCTATGATGACCTGTCTGTAAGATGCTGAGATCTGAGCAGAAACATGAGTGTCTGAGAGAGGGAAGGAAGAAGAGCATACTTAACTGTTGTATGAAACCCATGTTTTCATGGATATGATCTCACCAAGAGATCACATACACAGGGTGAACAGAAGAGGACCAAGCACTAAGCCTTGTAGGACACCAGTGGATAGTCCGGATTAAGCAGATGTGGTATTCCTCCATGTCACTTGATATAATCATCCCTCCAGGTAGGAAGCAAATATTTGCCATGCTGTGCCATGAATTTCAAGACTCATAAAGATGGCCATGAGAATCTTGTGGTTGACTGTGTCACATGCTGTTGAAAGGTTGAAGAGGTCTGATGAGAGGACTGATAGAAGTGGAAGTAATGGCCTCCGGCAGGCAGGTGGTGGAATTGCAGGACTTGTTGACTTGCAGGATCTCTTCTATTGCTAAAAAAGAAAAATATGTTTTGGAAAAATATAAGAAGGCAAAGTCCTGAACATGTAGTGTAGGAGTCAGGGTAGGAGTAAAGTTCTGGCAGATTTTATTTTTTTCAATCTTCCCTTCAAAAAAGGTGGCATCAGAAGTCAGGGACAGTGAAGGAGGAGCTGGCAGGGTAAAAAGTGAAGAAAAGATTATTTGTAGCTTGCAAGGATCTTGTGCAGAAGTTTGCAGCTTCTCCTTGTAAAGGGCAATCTTATCAGAAGTCACATAAGATAAGAATTTGGACAGGAGAGTGTGGTATGAGATGAGATCTTTGCCAGACCATGGGAAATGTACATAAAACTGTCCTTTAAATGTCAGAAGCATTTAAAAATAGTTTTCATGAACATCCTTAAAATCCTATCCAAAAGTGATTTACAGAACAGCATCGGAATTTGATTAAAGTTACACTAATGTACACTATATTAATGGAAAACAGCATAAACATATATGATTAGTAGATTTGAAATCTTGGATTAAATACCCTGTCCACCAGGAACAAGCATGATTTTGTCTGTTAGAGAATATTTGACTGGTGACATTCATTTGGTCAAATTATAGATGTTTGTACTGTAGCAATAAAACACTTTGCTTTGCCAGATGCACAAACCTGTAACTTCTCTAAACTTCTTCTTGCTTATTATGAAAATCAGGTTAGTCCCAAATTCAACAGAGCTCCAATAGGAGCAATTAACAGTAATTGGTGAAATTGTGATTAGTAGCACTTTGTACTAATTTCAATGTATTTATGTGTGTATACACGCTCCACTTTCAGTCTGTTTGCAAATTATTGCCAATTTGTTGCATGAGTTAGCAGTGTTTCAAGTTTTTTAAATCCTCCAAACACATTTTCTGGTGTAAACTAAAGCTGCAAAGCTCCTTGTTACCACATACTTTAGTGGATAATTTTACCTGGATACTGTAGATTCGTCGCTATAATGATTTGTCACTTATTAAGGATTTGATTTTAGATAAAGAGATCTTTGCAAAAAATATCTATTGATAAAAGCACTATCTAATTGATCTATCTGGGCAATTTATGGCATGATAATCCCTCTCTGTCCCATGCACATGGATAATTTTTCTGAGAATCAAACTGAATAAAACAGCTTGGATTCTAAACAATGGTGATAAACAACTATTAGATTAAACTGAACAAAAATGACCGTAGATTAATAGACTTTCATTCTTGTGTTGTCAATTTTCCCCCTCACACAGTGTGGATACCTTTTTCTTTTCTTTTTTTTTGAGACACTAGTCAATAACATCTTAAAAAAATTGCACAGCTACAGCAGACAGGTTTATTAGCTATCATTAATTATAGGTGATGTGGCACAAAACATTGGCCTCACACAAAGGCACAATGTATTATTTTAGCTGTAGTTCAATAACTCAGTCAATAAAATGTGTTATTTTAGTTGTAGTTCGATAACTCATTCCCATCAGCCAGCCCCGAATCCACTCCAAAATTGTCTAATTCATCACAATTAAGGTGAAATTACAGATTTAAAGTTCTACTGTACCTCGTATTGAGCCGCTTTCTGCTGCAGGGTAAATAAAGTCGAAGAGGTTTGATGCTGTTTCTTTCTGCGAAGAAATAATAAGAATAGGGACATTTGGTTATAGCAGTGCATTAGAGTACGTTTTGGTGGTCAAGTAAGAGCCTATGATTTAAGCAGACACTTTATTCGTATATCATTACATTGTTAACATAAACTCTTTTTACCAGAGGAAAAGAAATGGAATTTGGACCTGTTTTGTAGTACCCATATTCAGCATTTCATTTCTTTCTCATTTCACACTCCACAGTGTTGGATCATAGCCCATATGAAAGTAAACACTCAGGGCTCAAGAGTTTTCTTAAGAATTAAGTAAGTATTAAGTTTTAAGGTTTTTTTTTTCTTACCTAGCCTACTAAGGACGATCTAGTCATAGAAAAAACAAAAATGGTTAGTTTTTTTCACACATATGTTTCTATCTTTAAAGTAAATGCTGATATCAAACCCATTTTTTGAAGGTGTTATCTTCAACCACTTCTGTGTAAGGTTATCCAACAGTGTGTAAAGGGAAAAACAAATGTCACACTGAAAGCCAACAGAATCCTGACTCGTTTTATATCAAACTTGCGGTGATTAAGTAGTTCGTTTGTCAGATAAGCTACTTTCCCTGGTAAAAAGGATTAAAAACATATAATTTGAGCATTTGTAAACACATTTGCACTCATGTTTTAGAGTGAGTGTCCTCCTGACTGGATTTAACTTTAATACCTCTTCCGCAGGTCTAACTTCATCACAAATTCTGCGGCTTCTACATTATAGATGCCGTCTAGCCTGTTCAATTATTTAGACATCAGTTTCAAACATGAATTATTTTTTACACTTCAGTTGTTTGTCCTTTTTCAGTAATGACCAATTTATGATAGTGGCATCAATTAATGTCATTCATTCCCTTTTAAATTGATGCACTGATCCAAATCGTTGTATCATTACCCTCTTATATGGCAGCATATTTATGAGTGCGTCCTAGGAAGCTTTGATAAGAGTATTTTCTCCATATTAATCAGACCCTCTAGTATGAGATTTTTTATGATTGTTTCAACCAAAAATGCTTGCTTTTACTGCAGCTTTCATTTTTCAAAATTAGCGATAAACTTTTGCCAAAAAGTACTTGAATTAGCTAAACTACAGCACAAGATCCTTTAAACTCATAGCTGTAAAGACACATATGCCATTAATTTCTATAATTTTTAACGATTGTAATCTTCTTTAGGGCGGTTAAGGCTCTGGGTCGTTGACCGGAAGATCGTTGGTTCAAGCCCTAGCACTGCCAAGTTGCCACTGTTGGGCCCTTGAGCAAGGCCCTTAACCCTCTCCATTCCAGGGGCACTGTATCATGGCTGACCCTGCGCTCTGACCCCACCCTCCAAGGCTGGGATATGCGAAGAAACTGTGCTGTAATGTATATGTGACAAATAAAGGCCATTTCATTCCATTTTTAAATATTTCAGAGTTTGCTTAATTCTTTCTTCATTGCTATGGTCACAAAATTCTGAAATCTTGGAAGAACTGTTTAAATGGCGAATATGAAATGTGTGATGGCAAATGTTGATGTTATAAACAGGAAGTGCTTGTCTGATGTATACATCAGCACCATACCCCCTCCCAACTAAACAAACTATAGAGCAGTTTAGCAAACTAGCCAAATTACTAACTAGCTAAACACTAGATCACTTAGCTAGTTAACACTAGCTAAGTACTAGTTTAACTATTTACAAACTAACAAATTATTAGCTGGAAGATTTTCACCCACACTTATTGACTTTAACAAGAATAATATACTAATTTATATATGCTATATACTATTTTTATATATTTGGAAGACTACTTCCTGTTTACATAGCTGATATATTTAATTTTCTTGTAAATAACTTGATATATTTCTAATGTGTCTGACATTACATTGTTGTTTTGCTAGAAATACAGCATTTATCACAAAGAACTCTCATCTTAAGATAACAGCACTCTTATGAGCAAATTTGACAAATGTTTTTTGACTGGTTTAATATAAACTTCTTTTGCCTCTAGTCAAGTGGGTTTTATTGTCCTTCCTGCATATAACCAATACACACCGGAACAAAATGGGGTAACATAGGATCTCACGCCAGTGTAAGAAGAATGCAAAATACATTGTATAATAAATACTAAGTATAATATACGGTACATGCAGGCCAAAAAATAGGCCGGACATTGTATTAACTACTGCAGACAGGACAGTATTGGGTGCAACACATGAAACATGGCAGCTTTACCTATCTAAACTGCACTGTATCATTCAGATCAGTACCCGTGAATGTCACCTCAAAGGACCAAAACTTTCAAATCAATAACATTAATATATTTATTATGTTTACTCATCTCTATAAGGCATCTGATATCTACTGACAGGTATGTTTTTTAGTGACATCACTGCTGACTCTGATGCACACTGTGTGATACTCAGAGCCTTTTTAAATCAAGCTCAAGCTATAACTTCACTGTCAACTTGGGTTCATAGGAAGACACAAATCAGGATAGGTCAGGGGAATGTTTCCCACCGGCACGCATCAGCACCACCATACTCCATCACCTAAGGCCAAAAATAAAAATAAAAATAACTTGACAGAAAACTATTGTATGGAAGAATCCACAAGTAGAAACAGCTTGTCATTAGGTCACTTTTTAAGCTGACTTTCTTATAGGATTTCTTCTTCTCTTTCTATTTAATGTTATATAGAGCCGGTTCTCAATCATGAACCCAGGGCGTTATAGAAGGGGGATGAATGCACTCTACAGAGGTTGTGAACTCTCCCTAGGAGCATGCTCTTCTGAAGTTTGGAGATGTTGACCTGGGATCGAGACAGTGACTTTTTGCTGTCAGTTATTTCGTCCTGATTCCTAGTGCTCCAATGAAACTGATATAATCCCTGCCTTCATACCAGACATGGGCTAATCTCTGAGAAAAATGATTAGAAATGTCCAAGGAAGTAAGGATGGGGTGTGCATGATCAGTGGAATGGGGGGTCTATCTCTGGTACAGAGTTCTCTGGTTCTTAGGCAGCAAATTTTTCTGTAATGTGCGGTAAATTGAGGCAGGACGCAAGTGTGTTAAATCAGCATGGTGTTTAATAGAGTGAAACCAATAAGCATCATTACAGTCCATAGCAGGAGCCAAAATCATCAAATTAAAGTAATCTATAATGCAAACATGGGGTAACGAGTGAGAAAGCTACAGGAAACAGAAAACAAAAGATCAGACTGCATCGATAAAATGCATACAAAGACTTCCTATTTATTTATAGATGCAGTGGTGTACAGGTATACAGTAAAAGTTCAAAAAACTTAGTCTTTTTTAAGCATAACTTCTTAAGTTGGTAATAATATCCAAAAACTGTTGCATAAAGGTTCATATGAATGACTGTATGTCTCATCTTGGAGAGTTCATGAGTATCCCTCTGTTGTAATTTAAATACTAATAATTAAGGATAAAGCTTCTGTTTGAATTGTACCATTGAACTTTCTCATTAACGAACACTCCCAACTTCACAAGGGTCTCAGATCTGCTATTTTATATATTTAAGACAATTAGATATTACCGTCATCTAGTAATAAGCAGCAGATGTGCAGATATACAGGAAACTATAATTACACTCATTGCATTGAGAGAGAAAAAATGAGGTGTTTAATTATGCGGCAAAAATCAAATTAAATAAAATACTTGCAGGGTATGCAGTATGTTTTTACACCCACCTGTTTTATGTGAATATTGAATTTATGCAAAGGCAGAGAAATGGAAGAAATAAATTACAAAAAAAAAATGTTTATATGGATGAAGAGCAAATGATAAAGAATGATGCAAACTCGTTTTTTTCCCCTCTCCAGCACTGTCTTCCTGTCTCTCTGTCTGTCACTCTGTCCATCTGCCTCTATTTGCGGCGAATAAATTCCATGGATGATTGGCTGCTGGTAATAGGAATGAGTCAGCTAGTGTCACTCTGAAAGGTCAGAATCTGACACGCAGAAAGAAAGAAATAGAAAGATGGACAGACAGAGACAGAGATGCATGTTTCCAATCAACTTCTTCCTTTTTCCTTTAATTTGTATAGTGGCCCAGGAAAATACTCAGGCATCACTGTTGAAGGGGAAAAAAATACATGGTGTATTTTTAAATTTAAGGCTATTTTTATTAAAGACTATATGAGCTGGACTTCTTTAAAGATGGCCAGTGTGTTAGCTATGACTATAATTATAAGCTGGCATAGATAGATATAGTTGTCATGGTCATATTTAGTATTTTATTGATTTTTTTTATAGTACGATATACTATAAAACTATATAATACGATAGTTTCCAGTTCAGGAAATCCTAGAGGTTTCAGAACTATAAATAGAAGAATATCATCTCTAGCCATGAAGGACTTTTCTTGCCTGTCACATGTTTAATGAAGAGTATATAAATTAGCGTGCAGGAAAAGGACGATTCTGAAGAGAGATAAGATAAAAAAAAATGTCGAGAATATAGAGGAAATGAAAGATGACTGTGTGTGTAATGTGTGTGTGTGTGTGTGTGTGTGTGTATAAAAGACATTTGTTCATTGATTGATTTATTGTTTGTGATAGCCAGCCCAATAAAAGCCAGCCTAATAAATTAAAATTAAATTGCATGTACTGCATTAAATCAAAGCCAAGGAAAGATTAGCTGAGTAATTACTGTCCATTATCATGTCTTGATTATGAAAAACAAAGTAGAGAAACAGAAGAAAAGCTAGATACAGAAATAAACATAAAATAAGGATTTGTCTCAGGGTAGGGTTCAAGGGCTGGACTTCTAACAAGAAAAGACTTATAGATCAGTGGTTAATGAAACAAGCTTGTGGGTCAGGAAACAGGAAACTGAATGCAAGCAGGTCAGGTGCACCACCTTGCCTGTAGAAAAAAGTCACCAATGTTTACACAGTTCGATGCAGGCTGGCAACACCTCCTCCGCGGAGCAAGAAGGCCAACTGGCTTCATCTTGGGGATCCTGCTGTTTGATCAAAGTTAGAGATATCGCCCTGCTTAACGTCCTCACCTCATAATGACTCTCATGACAACACCATGGCCTTGTCAGAGTCATAACCAATATTTAGCATTCCTGGCCAATTTATGGATGCTACAGTCCTCATCTGTGTACAGTCAAATTCAAAGATTTATTTATTTATTTGTTTGTTTGTTTATTTTTTTATTATTATTTATATCATCAACACAGCCATTTTATTAACACGTTTTTGCCATTGTCTGTATAAGAATCTACTTCATTGCCCAAATATCTTCATTTGCAAATTTAAACAGAAGTGGGTGTGGCCTTAATTGGAACTTTTTATAAATATATGTGTACAAGAAACCCGGGAACTGAGAAATGCTAGCACTGTCATTATAATCTGTGAATTCTTCTCACCTCATCACTCAAGTTTTTCTGAATGAGATTTTTTAAATTGAATTCCCTATCAAAGAACTATTATTTTTGATCATGCACATGATATTTTTTCTAAGAAGCTTCTATTTCCCAAAATGTAAAATATTCCATCCCTGTGATCTTGATTATTCAGTGACTAAAAGCCACAGTATTTTCCCTCACTCAAAGTACATTTTTTAAAACTTAGTCCCGATCTCAGTCCCAATGCACATTCCAGTCTCAACCAGATGCCCAGTGAGGTTCCCAAGTGGCACAGCAGAAAGTTGTTTGCTGTTTGCCCATTATCAGGAGATTGTTAATGATGCCACAGCTACCAGTGGCGAAGAGCCAAGGCAGCAAAATTGGCTGTGTTCTCTGTGTGGGAGGAATGGAATAATCTGTTTCACCTGTCAATCACTGTGACACTGACCAATCACAGTCATCTGTGAGTTCATGGAAGAGTTGGTAGCTATTGTATGATAAGAGATATCTGGCTGGTGAGTGGGAATTGACATGTGATATTGGAAGGAAGAAGAAGAATAACACACCTTGTATTTGTATCTTAAGGTCAGTACCTTTTTCATAATCTGGAAAGTCTTGGTCTCAGCTTAACTCCTATGGTCTTTCTGTCAGCTCTGTTTAAATATACTAGATACTAAAGTCAATATTTAATATACAATTCAGCACATTCATTTTGGAACCTGGAATAGCTTGCTGTCACCTACCTTTTTTTAATACAACTCGGTAATGAAAACCAGTCCAGAGTGTATTAACCGGTTATAATCTCTTTTCCTCTCTGTTCATTTCCAAACACTCTAATAAGAAATTTTGTAGAAACAGAACATGATCCATTAATATAATTTAATTTCTCCACGTAGTATGTTTAATTTTTCCCCACTGTACACGCCAGATGAGGTCATCATTCATCGTCAAAATCCTCTTGGATTCTCTTCTCGTTTCTCTGGTGTAATAAAACTGAGTAATAATTCTTAAATTCCCTACATTCATCCATCAGAAGAAATATTGCAATCTGAAATCATAAATCATGCTCTGCTGCACTCAAAGTACTGATCATACAATCACTCCGGCACTCATTTATGAATTCATTTATCAGTTTATGCAATTTTTTTTTCTCCCACACATTCCAGCACAAGGATCTATGGGTAATAAATGGCATGTGTTTGTAGCAAGAGTTCTGGGCAGTAATGGAGTATTTTTCTTCCAGTCTATGTGTGTGTTGGGAGGTTTGGTATATTGAGGGCAGACCATGATCAGTGCTTCCTACAGTCAGCAGAGAAACATGTCAGTAACAAATCTGACCCAAAATTATGCCGGACATTGAACGATGGTGGTGTTGCTATAGTTTCTCTCCAGTATGCCAGATAGGAAGAAGAAAAAGCAAGAGTGGACAAAGACGAAAGTTGCCCTAATAGAGCAGAAAATATTCCCATATTCACATAAAAAAGTGAGATTGACCACTGGATCTGAAGCAATGTTTTCTCAGTCACTCTATTCTGTGGTGGTGTAGCTAAAGCTTGGCTTTTGTACCAGCAGATCTATTTATATATGGTTATGAGCTATGAGAGATGATGAAGAAGTTACAGTTACAAGCAGAAGATATAAAGTTCCTCTAATCACAACATCTTGCAGTGAGGGTTTGAACCAAGTTTAGTCTGAATTGATGATCTCACTCACCCCAGGTCAATCAATGGAACCTCTGCCACCTGATCTCAAGAAAAGTGGAAGAAATTTCTTGATGTAATTTGTATATTTAGCAGAGGAATTTTTGTATGATCTGTCACCCCAGAACTCAAGTCCAATCCTATTAAGTAGTGAATAGATGAGAGGACCATGTGGTTAAGGTGATCAGAAAGTCGTCTTCAAGTCCCAGGTGCCAAAAGTGCTGTATTAGGCGATACACTAGCTTAGTGGTTAAGATCGGAACGCCTGATCGGAAGGTTGTGAGTCCAAATCCTGGATTCACCAAGCTGCTACTGCTGGGCCCCTGAACAAGGCTGTTAATACTCAGTCGTATAAAACGAGATAAACATGTAAGTTGTTCTGGAAAAGGGTATGTGTCAAATGCCAGGACTGCTTTACCCTTTTTACTCAAATGTTTTAAATATATTGACTCACATCTGATATTATCACAAAACTGATAATTGACCTTTGGTCATATGGGGTGGTGGTGGTTCTTGGGCAGGCATTTAAACAAGATGTCTGGTTTTCACAAACTGTGATGTTTTATTACTTTTGATAAATTAGGTTTGGATCCTGGAGGCCTTTTGTCTCAACACCAGAACACCAGGTATCTCTCTTGTTCCCAAAATGAGAACTGAAGTTCCCTAGGTCCTCAGAGAATGGACGAGTCAGCATGATGTATCCTCTTAAGTACCTGTCCTGTCTTCTCTAAGAAGACCGAGTAAAGAGCAAAAGTATATGAATGTATGAATCAGGGTTTTAGATGGAAGTGACCAAGGGACATATATCATCTTATGAAAGCCAAGTGTGCATATATATAAGTGTAATATTTTTTAAGCCATTTAATATAATTTCATCCTTCATTTTAGACAAATCTGATTGCTAATGAACAGGATGGAGTGGTTAAAATATTATATACAATCTGTCTGAAATGGCTGAGGTTCAGCACTTCTGTGAAAGATAGAACTTGATATTAATCCAAAGCTATAAATTAGATGTTAATGTACATTCATTAGGAATGAGGACCAGCACCTTTTGCTCTTATGGCATATCATGCACTCTCACAATTTGGCTATGCAAATGATCAACACATATTGCATATACAATTAAGGACAACTCCTTAATATCTGAAATTACCATACATGCTACATTGTTTATTGCATAAAAATTGGTAAAATTCTCTTTGGGGATTTTGGAGTACATTGGCTTAGGTGCATATTATCCTGAAATACAGCCATTATTACTGCATTTCAATGTTCAGCTCCAGAGAAGAGTTTGTAATAAAAACGCAGTAACATTTGACAATGTTTTTTATTAATGGAAGAACTTAAAAAAATTAAATGTTTATTAATTTACTCATTAGGGATTAATACAAATGATTTTAAGCACAAGTCTAATATTAATCTTGAGCTTTTGTACTGTATTTCCTATGTTCTGTAAAGCTGCTTTGAGATAAAGTCCAAAGCGCTATATGTATAAAATTAAATAGAATTGAATTGAATTGAATTAATCAGACAGTGAGTCTATTATTGTCTACAATTTCTGTATTACCTATTAGCAAAATGCTGTAAAGGGGAAAAAAAAGATATTTGGATATTTTGTTCAATTTGTTTTAGATTCTAATGAATAAAATAAATCCCCTGCTTGATATCTAACCAGAATGATATTCACAAATTCCTCTTCTCAAGTTCACAGTCTCAAGAAGCACTGTCCTCATTTGTTTTCTGTTGAGTTCCCATCATGTGCTTATGTTTTGTCTGGACATGTGCCTTTGTTTTGACTCTTGTCTTGTCTCCACCTGTGTCATGTCATTGGTTTGTTTATTAATGTATGTACCTGTTCATTCATTTGTCTACTGCTATCCTCATATTCCATCGCCTCAGTATGAATTCTTATCATGAATTTGTGCACTTACTGTTTTATTAGAATTCCCTGTTTTCTGTTTCGCAGTTTTGACTCTTGCCTGTTTGTCAGTTTGTGAATATGTGTGTGGTGTGGTAGGCATTGGCCTACCACTCAAAAGGCTGTGAGGTCAAATCCCGTTCCACCAAGCAAGGCCCTTAACTCTCAATAGCTCAATTGTATAAAATGAGATAAAAATGTAAGTCACTCTAGATAAGGGTGTCTGCTAAATGTCAGAAATGTAAATGTGGGATGTGTCTAGTGATGTCTGTGTGTGTTACCTCCAACTCATTGTGAATGTTGCAACACTTGTAGAAATATTCCATGGGATTGTGAACAACATTAAAACCCAGAGGCTTTGGTCATAACAACTTGTCGAGCATGCTCACAAATGCACGCACACACACACACACACACACACACAATATGTGCTATCTCTAACTACACTTTCATCCAAGAACTGCTATCTCAGCTACTGAAAGCCTTAAGTGGCTCTAGATGGTCAGCAAAAACTGACAACTGCAAGGACCTTTTGGTCCCCCTTCCCTCCTGTGGCAGAGACTCTAGAACAGATACAGACAGGTGATACATTTAACAAGGACATTTCAGGCTCTGCAATGACACTAGCAAAGCCATTAATTCTGAATGGTCTTAGCATCTGGTGGCAGTCTGACAGTCACTGGTGTCCTGTCAAAATCTCTCCAAAATCAGCACATGGACATTATTACAGCTGCTATATTGGTTGAAGACTAAGGAACAGAGCTTGCTGCACCAAGGTCGGGTGAAATTTTTGAGGCGGTGTGGACTGACACAAAGACCAGCAGCAGCAATAATTGTGGTGTTTCGGGCAAACTGGAGAGCCAGTGACGTCTCACAGAGGATGGATGACAGACTGGAAAAAACAAACTCCTTTCATTTGGGGGGAATAAATTGAAAGTCCATTTTTATTCTTTGAATATTGGAACTCAGGACGGACATATTCAACAAGGAAAGTCCACCTCTGCACACACATGCTGTCAGTGTGACACAAATTTCAACTGAACATCCTCCTGTTCAAATTTCATGGAGGAGATTGAATGTAGAACACATGGAAACTGACCACAAATTGTTGACTCATTTCTTTTGAGTGATATTAGGAAGTAAAATTTCTTTATTGTTAATTTAATTGCCAGTGATGTATATTGTTCTTCGCTACAAAAAAAGACAAAAAAAGAGACTAATGTAAAAACTATAAGGTTCTTTGGTTTGTTAATCTGCAGGAACTCTTATATAATCTATATCAAACTCTTCTATAGAGTTTTTCCTAAGCAGAAATTATTCCAGATTGTGACTTTAGAGGGAAAAGATATAATGGCTGTGTTATCCAGGTCAGGGTCATGGTTGGTCTGATGCCCAACCCAGGAACAATGAAGAATACACACACACACACACACACACACACACACACTCAAGTCCAATTAATCATCTTAGTCAATCTGGACACTGGGAAGTGGAAGCAAACAAGACAACCTGGAGAACATGAGCAGAAACTCCTCAATTTTTTACCCAAGTAATTGGGCAACTGGATGATGGACAGCATCACCATGGCTGAATGTCCAGTCTGCACTCCTGCTACCTAGATGTCACTGTATGCCTTCTCCAGACTTACCAGTTAACAAAGAAAGAAAAGAAAGTTACAGGTTAACATCACCTCTTCCACTGGCCTGAGTGTGGTGGTCATTTCTAAACACTTTTTTTCAGTCAGAACAATGATGTATACATTCCTCATGATGATGAAGAACATGGTATCCAGATGATTCTCACCATGCCAGGTAACTGAGGTTCTGTGACTGCTGGATAACTGCCAGGATCACCATCATTCCGAGTCATTGCTGAGCCAGAGCAAAGCTTCCTGGGTAATGATATCTGTACGACAGTGGCATTCATAAGAAGGTATTTATGCTTCCTAATTGATTTCTTGCTGACTTCGAGCTATCTGACTCCATCACCTACAATGCTTTGTGTAGATTCTGATTGCTAAATGCTTCAACTAAATTCCAGGTATGCTAGTCTGATTCCTAAACTAATATAAAAATAACCCATGATTCAAAGAATCAGTCGTGCCTCTCAAACAACGGCATGTGTAATGTGTTTAATTGCTCATCAGGGGATATTCCGCTTGTTGAGCATCACCATAATTGGACTCGATTTCAATTTCAGACTTAATTGAATCCTGAAAGCACTGTTGTGTGTGTTTACATGGTAAATGAGTATGTAATAATGATTTGTACATCTGCTCGTGCACAGACATGTGGTGTGGTTTTAAAATGAGGTCAAGGGTGGAATATATATTACAGATATTGTTCAATTACAGAAAAAATGACCTGCACTGTGCCTAGTGATTTTCTCATTTTAACCTCTATAAAGATGGCAGCACTACTGACAAGAAGATACATGGAATCTATTATGGATTTTTTTTCTGTCATTGTGCTGAGAATGATCCCATTCAAATAACATTGGGTAAGTTATGGTCCACTTATCTTCAGTAAGAGCTTTATCCTGGTCAAGGCACTGGATCCAAAGCCTGGATCCCAGGCCACCCAGGTGCTTGTTCAGTCCCTGGACTATTTACATTTGGCAGGTATTCTTATTCAGAGCATTTTATTTTATCTCATTTTATACGACTAAGCAATAGAGGGTTAAGGGCCCAGCAGTGGCAGCTTGGTGGACCTGGGATTCAAACTAACAACTTTCAGATAAGCAGGCCAATGCCTTATCCACTAAGCTGCCACTTCCTACTCAAGGAATAGATCTGCAGCTGCAATAGATCCAGAATGTAGCTTCCTGACATGTTTTCAACCTTTCAAGGTTCTCTCATACCATGCCATTGCTACATTTTCTCCAATGGCTTTCTGTAGCTGTTTGCATCAGATTTAAAACACTGATACATTCTTACAAAGCCAAAAACAGATCAGCACCCACTTACTTACACTTACTAAAAAAAAAAAAACAAAAAAAAAACAGATTGCACCAATCTTCTAGCAGTATCTGCATAACTGGTCCCACCATGTTAGGGTACAAAAAAGGCATGCATCAAGACTGATGACTGTTCTGGCACCTAGGTGGTGGAATAAACTTCTCTAGATATCTGAACAGCTGAGTCACTGGCTGTCTTCAAATGGTGTCTAAAGACCTACCTCAAATTAGCATTTTAAAAACTTAAAAACCCTTGTCTGTGTGTGCCTTGCTGTCTTTCCTCCTCGAGTTTTTAGACTGATGGAATTCCTGCGATCTAGTGAACCAGTTTCAGTATCTATTCATAGAGACTTCAAAGCACTTCTGTAAGTCACTCTAAAAAAAGGACATCTGCCAAATGCCATAAATGTAAATTTAAATCCCAGAAACAAGTGGGAATACAACCTAGGATGGGACACCAATTCGTTGCAATTCGTCATGCTTACACACATTCACACCTAGGGCAAATTTAGCATAAATAATCTCAAGCCCTAAAGCAGAACACAAAAAACCCACCACACATTCTATAACCTGAGCTCAGGATCAAAACCATGGGCCTTGGAGCACTTGGCACCAATGTGCCACCTGGTCCCACAGTTGTCCATTTATAATGAGGAATGTAGTGGAATGGGCTTGATAAACTGTGCACAGCAATAAATGAGCTATATTGAGTAATCGTATATCTACTGCGTGCACCTGTGCATTGGTATAGCTGATAAAACAGCCATTGACTCTGGCCAAATATGTGTGCATTTTTGAAGACAGGCCATTGAATTGAGAGAAAATGAAATCTCAGCTTTATAGCTGTGTTTCAGCAGTATTATTACTTTAACTGACCCATTTCGGAGAGTGCAATGTGTGTGAATTTGTGTCAATTCCCATAAACTGCACAAAGCATTCAAGCAGATTACAAATCATTGGAGTATATCAGCACACACTTTGCTCAGTGTCACAGAGGTTCGGTTTTTTTCACTGCTGTGGGCACTTTTCCATCTTTAGCCTCGTTCCAGTCCTAATGTCTCCCTTGGAGCTCATGCTTAAAGCATTGAGGATTTATGAGGATTAAGGAAATGAAGGGGGAAAAAAGGAAAAAAAAAAAGGAGAGTTGGAGAAAGAAAGAAGTTGGGAGAAAGAAATAATGAAACATTCTCACTTAGACAATGAAAATAGAAAAATTCAATATTTAACTTGACATTTAGGAAAGAGAGTGGAAATTAAAAGAACAAAATAAGCACAAGGTGATATTTTTTATTAGCAGTAGTAATAGCAACAGTAATTAAAATTCAGTCTAACCCAAACCATGACACTTTCCGCATGGTGTATGGTCAGAGGAGAACTGGTCCACTTGTAAAGAAGTCACGGAAAGGTGGAGTTGTGTCATAGTTTGGGGGATGTTTCATGCAGCAGAAATTGTCCCTCTTATATAGCTAAATGGCAGAATTAATACAAATGTTCATCTTTGGCAACAAAAAATTCCTTCCCTGCAAGCATCTCTCAATCAGCCCACAATACAGTATTGTACAGATGCCCCCTGTGACTCTCCAATACATGTAAAGCATTTCTTTAAAGCTAAGAACATTGAAATAATAAAATTGGCATCCCAGAGTCCTGTAAAAAGCTCTGGAAAATGCTTGGCAACAAAATTATTGCTAAGAAACACACTACTGAACTGTGGAAGAGACTGGTAAAAGAGTTGACCTAGATCACACCAGAGCAGTGTGAGAAACTAGTGATGTTCTGCGGCAGCAGATGTGCTGAAGTCATTCAAAGCAAGGATCTCTACACTTCCTACTAATTTTTGAGAGCTGTAACACTGAAAGATTTCAGTTGTAATATTCTTTTGTGCTAAACTGGTTTGTGGTAGCTTGAGTGGTTAATGCTCTGGGTTGTTGATTGGGGTTTAAGCCCCAGCACTGCCAAGCAGCCACCACTGGGCCCTTGACCTAGTTGACCAAGGCCCCAAACCCCACCTGGCTCAGGATGCTCCAAATGTAGGATATTTCAAGAAAGGATTTCACTGAGCAGTAATGTATATGTGACAAAAGGTATGTAAGTATGTAAGGTAAGTATGTATAAAGGCTACATACAAAAAAAAATAATAATACTGGCTACTCTTTGCTAATTTTGATCCCTGGGTTTTCCATAAATAAGGTTTACTGTTGAAATACCTTGGTTATTTTGTAAAACATGCTAGTAGAACAGTGGTATAAATTCAGATGGAGATGGAGAGTAACAATATTTCAGAAAAAAAAAAGTTCTCTAATTACAATCCACAATGCTGTGTGTATGTGGTAAAGGTTAAGGGAAGCTTGTACAGTTGGCAAAGCAAAAGCAAGAACTGAGACACAACCCACATGCTGGTTGCTGTGCCGCAGCGGCAAGATAAAGAGGAAAAGTTTGAACTGGAAGAGAGCTTTTGCACTTCTGTCCGTAGCTTTGATTCTGTAATGGTGTTCTCTGTATAGTTAGAATTTTTGTGTAACACATCAGACTCTGTAAGAGACTGAGGATCCATCTGCAGTGGATTGTATTACAAAATCCAGACAGACAGGTCTGAAAAAACACAATCTAAAGCTCAAATCGATGGAGCAGGCAATAATCAAAACAAAGAAAGGCACGAAGTAACTGAGCAGAAGAGTAATGCGAAGAGAAGATTGCCTAGACACAGCAAAGAGAATTAGAAATGATTGGTTGGATCTCGAGGTTTGGCAAGATTTCGCACAGGTGTGTTAAACACACTGGCCTATTATACACTAGGAACTGTAAGTGAACTGGAAGTAGAAAGCTAGAACTATGCTGGTATTATTTTGGGGATTGTGCTGGCAGAGAGGAGTAATGGCTTGGGAGTGGTGGGATATTTTGGCACTTTGCTCAAAAGTAAGTAAAAATGAATATATAAAATAATTAAAAAGCACTGTTTTGTATTTGGTTATGTCTCTTTCTGTAATACATAATGAAGAATGGCGAAGATGCAAGTGCAGATAAGGCAAGGTTATTCAGAGTAGCAATTAGTTTCAGAAATGAGAGCTAGGCCAAAAAAAGAAAAAAGAAAGATAATGGAAAGACTTGAATCATGGTAAAATCTTGAATAATACTTCATGAACTGAGCATGTACTGCAGGATGAACTGAGTGAAACAGAGTCCTGTTGTGCAGTGGCTGTGAGTGCAGGTGTTTAGGGACAGGTGTGTGTGATCAGAATGAAGGTGACCGAGGTGCTCTGTGTGCATGAGCATCCTGCGGTCATGTTAGCAAGCTGCAGTGCATGTTGGGGAGTTCACTAAGCATGTGCACACCCTGTTCTACTGTGGGTTAAAATATGGAGACTGAAACGGCCATTTTGAAAAGATTCGGGCCTCATTTGTCCAAATCACACCATTATAATTGTAAATGGATTAAACTCTATAAATGCTGAAGGATGCTTTAAAAATGTTAGTGTAGCCCCAGGAAAAAAAGTAATCCAGAAATAAACTCATAAATGATTTTATTTTCACTTTTTATGTTTAATTCTAATATTTCTAAAAACACCTGAATGATCTTTTAGGGATGATTTTGTCTAATATTAATCTTGGACTTTTGTACTATGTTTCTTATGTTCTGTAAAGCTGCTTTAAGACAATGTGCCATACAAATAAAATTAAATTAAATTGAATTTTGTTAGAAGTTAATTGGTAAAGCAGTCCCTTCATAGTGTTGTGATTTTGCAATAAAAAATAAAAAGATGTAATATTATGTAAACTTACACAATAATGCATGATGTGCACTAGATCCACAAGCTTTATAGTGCATATAAAAACATAATAAAACAAAAGTTAATTGATAATTGAAAACATGATGTTTTTGCTTTTAAAGAGCTTTTGGCAATTGGCATAAAAACCAATGTGAGAAAATAGCAATAAAAAAAATTCTTCCTTTTATTAGTCATATATTCTTTGGCAGCTATGTCTCATAATTCATATAAACAAAGCTCACATGCTCCCAAGAGAAATATGGTATGAATGAATTAAAACTTCCTGTTTTAATTGTAATTAACATTCAAGTAATGATGGAAGCAAAAAACTATAAATTATACATTAAGTTCAAACCCTAAAGGTTAAATGTTTAAGGAAAATCATTCACAACTGCAATGCACTACTACACTGCAGTGTAGTGAAGATGTGGAGCGAGTGGTTCAGCACCACATAGCCATGTTTTTGTGGAAAGAAAAGGGTTGGGAAAGAGTTGCTTTAATTGCACTGTCAGGAAAAAGGAGCTCTGCAGTATGATCCTGAGAAAGTGGATGTTCTGGTGTTACACTTCTCTTTTCTCTTGCTCTGTACATTTCTCCTCTGCACTCTTCTCGATTCCATTTAATGCGATGCTTTCTCCTCTCTCTTCTTTCTGTCTCTGCTCCACTTGCTCTCTCTGTGCTCCTGGATGATTGGATAGCTTGTCCAGGTTCCCTTTCTCCAGGACAGGCTCTACTCAAAAATTCAATAGCCCTGGTCTGACATGAACGAGTGAAACTTCTGCTACAGAGATCAGTTAGAGAAACGCTCCTCACAAGCCCACTGGATTATTCTTTATTCATCCGATCAGACTCAACTGCAAACCTCCCAGTTGTGCCTTTGCACAATTCCAAAGCCTTGCATAATCATTGTAGTTTTTTGCATAATGCTTCCATTTAAAAAGAATCATAAAAGACATTACATAGTATAATAGCCAAAGCTCTGGTTCCTCGATTTTGGTTGTGTGTGTAAACACAAGGGTGTGTGCTTCTGTATAAAATGTCTTTAAGAAAATTCACAGCTGAGTTAACAACTTAACAGGTTTTCATGTGTATGCATGTGAGATACTCTATTCATTGGGGCAAGCTTTCATCATTAAATACACAAACTGCCCCCAAGACTCACAACTGTGTCAGATTCTTTTATCACAGTGCAGTATCATTCAACATTAAAGGAATAGGCTATTATGGTCAACACACACACACACACACACACACACACACAAACAATCTCCTGATGTAGAAATATATCACGTACACATAAAAAAAAACAGTAAATTACACTCCCCTAATTTCACCTATACTTCTTCCCTTCCAAATAATTTTAGTGTAGTGATTCCACTAGATCTGAATAGAAAGATACTAAGAAAGAGCACAACAGGAACAATATTATACACATAGCAAATGTGTCCTTTACACCAGACTACTAGCATGTGCCAGAAAAACAGCAGTAAACAAACTTATTGACAGCACTTAGAACATTTTCCCAGCACCATAGAACTACTCTATAGCTTGGAATATACTTCACATACTTCAACTTTGCCTTTTTTGCATGCGTGAATCAATTTAACACCTCCTGCTGATCTTAGTCATTCATTATTGGTTATTGGTGCAGAAATGTCCATCGTAGGCAGAAGTAAAGTTCTTTAAATTTTCCATCTTCATATTTTGCTTGATTTAAGAGTACAACCCTGTTACCCAAACTATAGAAAGTAAATGGTTTCCTAGAAACACAACTAGTCCTTAATGTCCATAATAATAATATATTGACATAGGTGCTAATATTTGGTGGATTTGCTACATCTAGAATAAAATAAAATAAAATAAATATAAGTAATCCTATAGGCAAATTGTGACTGTACATAGTGCATGCTTATTATTTATGATTAATCTATTGTTAGAGTAATTTATGTTTATCCCTGTGCTGATGAGGCAGGATGTTTTTTTTTATTTAATTAATGAATTATTATCTAAGTTTCAACTGGAGGTCATTACATATCAAAGGCCAATAATCAATCAACGAGTCAAAAAGAGGCACAAATTAAAAACAGACCAGTGAGTAATTGAGACTGAGACAGAAATAAAAAAACTATGCACTGAAAGAGAAATTCATGACTGTTTCCCATTCCTCTGTTCCCCATTGGCTTAATAAATAATTTTGGATTCACTGTTAGATCTGCTTCTTCCACTCTGGATTAAAACCTAATTAGCACTGAATGGAAAAGATACCTTCCTTTTGGACTTTTTGTTCAGTCGCTTCTTGCCATAAGCCTGTTACCACCTAGAACGCAGACTATTCAAGAGCCAGAATGTACAGTGCGATTTCAGCTGATGCTAACATACTGCCCTAGCACAGACACACTCCATGGATGAGGAACTGAACCAAATGGCGCAGATGATTAATGAGTGTGCCAAGACTCTGTGCCCAACCCTCTGTCAACAAACACAAACATGGCTCTCTGATGCATGCCTGGATCTTATCAAACTTCCAAAGCACCTTAAGCTCACGGACACGGCACATTAACACCAGCTTGACAAAGAAATCCACTGAATTTGAAGCTTACTGGACCGTTGTGGTGGATGACATTGAAGATGGCGCGCTTTGATGGAATCCTGCAGACATCACACTGTTTTAACTAGGTGGAAAAATCTGTAGCACTAAGGATCACTTCTCTGACAATGAGCAACTAAACTTCAGAAGCAGGTATTTTCAAAAACTCAAACAAAGTTGCCCCATTGGGACTGCTGACGCACTGCTACAGCAACACTAGGGAATCTGTACCTGATGGTAAACCCAGCATCCTGGAAATAAAATATTTCTATCCAGAAGGCTTGGGGTTCAAGCCTCAGGACTGCTAAGCTGCCATTGTTGGGCCCTTGAGAAAAACCCTAAATCCTATGTGTTGTAGGAGCCAGGTACCATAGCTGAACCTGCACTTTAACCTCATCTTCCAAACAAGCTGGTATATTCCCCCAAGAATAAGGAATAACATCACAGCAGAGGCACAAACACAGCATCTTTAGTTGGTCTGCAATGGAAGTGTGAGATAATCCATAAGGAAAGAAGAAGCCAGGACTGCAAGAACTGCCATCACATTAGCCTGGCATTTATGCAAACGATTCTGCAAGGGCTCGATCCTCTGTAGGTTCTAACATTCTGAGAAGAACAGGCTGCCTTCCACTTTAGAAGAGTTGTCAATTTCACTTTAGCCTTTAATAGCTTAGACTGCATTATGGTAAGCACTACAAGCGGAAGGTATATCTACCAAGATCATTTCCTTGCAGCAGGAATGAGGAATCCATTACCTGTGTGCATGGCAAAGGTTCTTTGTCAAAAAACTTTGCATTATTAATGGGGGTATGACATGAATGTGTGATTTCAACCACTATTTAATAGATGTAAATGTTTTTGAGCTGCTCTATACATGGAAGGTGCCCAGTTTAAGCAAGCATTAGTGAACGCTTTAGTAGCAGATGTAGCAAGTGGTATTAGCTTGGTGGCATCGTCTTTTGGAGTAGTCACATGGTGGCTATGGCAGTAAGAAAATGTTTAAATATTCAATAAAAATGTGCATCTTTGATTTACTAGATCAGTTATTATTACGGATCTGCCTTTGACAATGCTGCAAACTGACCAAACAGAACTGGACGTCTTCTAAATGCATTGCTTATGGTGGATCCTGGTGGAGTGTCTAAGCTACAGCGCTGTAACCAGACCTCTCTAAGAAAACTGGAAGGTTTCCAGATGTGCAGTCTTGCCTAATGAAATTACCCAAATTTGTTCCTTAACCAGCCCCTTATGCAAGAAGAAAATCAAAAAAGGTAGCTGTGAGAGTTTGATCAGGAATGCCTTATGGATCCAAATTGTCTACCAGACCATCTGGTGTGCCAAAGTCAACTGCTGCAATAAAGAAACAATGTAAATGAAATAAACTTCATAAATCTGCTTAACGACACTGATGCCAATGAAGCAGCAGTGGAATACTGTCACACTCAGGGAACAATAGCACCTACAGCTGCACACTTCTGCTAAGTGATGGAGTCAATCAGTGCTTGGAACTGTGATTGACAGAGTGCTCTTGACTGAATGGATGTTGGAATGGATGTAATTTGTGTATGAAAGAGCTTTGTGTAAAATACAAATATGACAGCTATACAGTAAAAAGCAAAGTTTTAAAGTAAGTGCATTGGGCTCAGATTGTGTGTGTGCGTGTGGCATTGCTAGTTGCAATAATTTAACATGTCTCGCTACTGGAGTGTGTGGAAGAAATTAAACTAATTCTTAAACTTTTTACATGTCCTCATAAAATAATTTTCCCTATTAGAGTGTTGAATTCCTAGCATACTTAGTACAAATTTCATGCAAAGCAAATAGGTTCGCAGTTAGTTAAAGCTGTGATAAGTGATTTTTTTCTCTTTTATTTCAATTATCTACAAGTGCCATTGGGACGTGGGAATAAATGTTCTTATTAAATTATAAGAATTCATGGGAATATGAAAGGAGCGAAAGAATCTGCGCCTTTGGATAATTGGTTCAGGCAGAAATAATTAAAGTAACTTTTATAGCACAAATATAACACACACTGGATGATCTGCTTTGACCTAAAAAAAAATAATAATAATAAAAAAATATATATATATATATATATTTTTAAACAGGACCTGATCATCTTTCACCATCATAAGGGGTCTACTAATTCAGACAGGTATTATTTATTAACGTGACACTGGTGTTATATTTTTTTCATTTGGTGGAATCTTTCATCCGAATCATCAGGATAGAACAAACAGCTGAGTTGTTAGGGAATTGAGGCTGTTCTTAAAATCATAAGATCGGAACCAGAACCATTTCCAATGCATTGTGGCATATATTAGTAATTTCGATGAAATTGTTCAAGAGATTTGAACCAATTTGAATTTAGGATCATTCACCACCTGTTATATACAATATGTACAGTTTGTGGATGCAAATGCAGGCGAGATTTATTAACAATTTCCGGCAAACAAATTCAAAAACGTAAGACAAAAAATGGATCATGGTCAAACAAATTTCAAGGCTAGACAAATACATAGTAAAAAGACAGAAAGTACTAGGGAGGCTTCTTTACATCATAGACACAAAGTAGTGACTTTGTGAGTGCAAAGTAGAAGTAAAGCAAAGACCCTTTAAACTGTGGCTGTGATATCATTTAAAAACAGGTGAATATCATCAAAATAAAGCGACTGTGAGAATGGGGTTGCGGGTGTATTGTGCAAAATGGAGTCTGGTGCTGCCATGCTTTCGGCTGCTGTGCACTGTGGGAAGCAGAATCTCAGATATTTAATACACAAAGATCACAAAGAAATTACTTCTAACATTTTAAATTGCATTATCAGTTGCTCTCCACACAACTTCATCATGAATCATGTCCATTTTAATACATGTAATGCTTATTTTCTTTGTACTCTTTATGCTTGCGGTGCCTAATGTCCAGCCCTGGGGCCAAATGAAGGCATGTGGACAGATGTTAACTGGCCTGTGGCTTTTCTATTAGACTGCATGACAGGTGGCCCACCGACCGACATGTTACACTTTCTTTCACCTGACAGTTGAAGCAGCGTGTGTTATCTCTCTGACTACACCTGCAAACTAATTTACAGGATGATGTAGTCATCACTGTAGACAAAAATTACAAAGACCAAACAGCAAGAATGGGCAATTTCCAAACTAGAAACCATATAACTAAAGTGGATTTGCTAAACAAATGCTCTGGTCCAAGTACTTTGGTAATAATAAAAGGACCATTCTTATGTCTATTATAAATCTATTCTTATATAATAGATTTTTCTAAATGTAGGAATTTCCTTGGTCTTTTAATTTACTAAAATAATATAGGTCTATAAAAGTCAATAAATTCCTATGTGTATTTAGAATAAATAAGTAACTTTTAAAAGTAACTTTTAAGTAACTCATTGCTGACTATACAGTTTGAAGCTGATAAATGGAGTTTTGCCTGAGTGAGTCTCCCTATATGTAGAGCAGAGAAAGAGGAAAAGGGAAGGAGGAGAAAATACTTTTCCCCCTAAACTCACTGGACTTTCATGAATACAATCAAAGATCAAATTAAATAGATTAAGAATCAGCTTTCATTATTATTATTATTATTATTATTATTATTATTATTGTTTATATCTGAATAACTGATCAACTAAAGTATACTTATCAGCACAGATGGTTGTAAAATTTAATTATTGATACCCACACAAACCAAAATATGTATTTTCAAAAAAAAAAAAAAAAGGACAGAAGACCATCAATAATGCAGTCAATATAAACAGAAAGTATGTCACACTACGTACCTTTACATACTTTAGTGCCCAATGGTGGGTTTCCACATTACTGAACTAACACAGCTGTTTTGATAATCAGTAACAATAAATGCTGTATTAAAACCTATAGGAAACATAAGAGTTTTCAGGTTCCTGTATCTTGACTTCCCATGACATTTAACAATCTAAAGACAAACTGATAAAAAAAGACAGGCAAGGATGTTAAGCGAGCGATACTCCAATCGATAAATCGGATGAGCTGATCATCACAGGGAAGGAAGAGATGAGATTGAACACTGTTTTAGCAAAACTGACACTGCTGCCGAGACGTGAACTGAACATCAGATAGATCTCGTATTGCTTTGCTGCAGCAGACTGTCCACAAATATGACAACCAAATATGAAATATGCTTTCTTTTCAGATTTCCTATAATAATCAAATAACACCCGATATTATGACAAGCTTCAGTATTCTCTGCAATGGGTTATCGTCTTACCGTCTCTGCTGATATCAGCCAAGAACATACTGTTTCAGCAGGCTCGGACTTTTGAACCCTGCTGTGTTGGTGCCTGTGTGTTTTGTCCCCTAAAACTTCTGCAAGGTTGTGTAGATGAAGTTCAGGTGTCTAGAGGCGAGATCCTAACATGACATAACATTCATGACCAGATGGTCTCTGTCTACTGGGGTGAAAGGACACATATTCAATGCCTAATTACACACCTCATTTATTATAATTACGTCTCTCCAAAAGTCTGATGTGGAACATAACAGAGGGGACAAAAGTGTAAGCAAGGTTTTGACCTTCATTTAAGAAATACGGAAAGGAGGGTTAAAAAGCGATGTTTTCAGATAACATGCCATTTCCCTCTTTACTTTCAGCATAATAAATACTGTATAAATGTGTATACTGTAAATATACTGAACTGACAGGTGATAGTACTACTGATGTAGTAATAAAACAATGTAAAATGTGCCTTTACAGGAAAAAGAAACGAAACAAATCGGGCCATTGTGTCGGTCAGCTTTGTGCTCGGGTCTTCATCAATGAACCTTCAAAGACTTTGACAGAAAGGAATTAGTGTAAAGTCTCTAATGAACTCAGAAATTACACTGACCTGTTGGTTGCTCAGGAGCTCTTGGTTGCACAATTGCATGTGACTATAAACTGTTGAAGAAAGAAATTTATTTACATTTACATCATTTACTCACCAGGGTCACTCAAATGAGGAAGAGGTACCCTTCTAAGTCTGGTTCCTTTCAAGGTTTCCTCCTCATATCATCTCAGGAGTTTATCCTTGCCACCATCACCTCAGGCTTGCTCATTAGGGATAAATGTTAGAGATAAACAGCAACTTAATTTTAAACTTCATAATTTGTATTCTATGTTTCTATACTTCTGTAAAGCTGCTTTGAGACAATGTCTATTGTTAAAAGTGCTAAACAAATAAATTGAGTTGAAAAGAATCAATGACAGGATGGTGTGATGCAAAGCAGAGTTACTGTTACCACCATGAAGTTTCCTATAACAGCACAACCTGAAGGGTTTTATTCATCTTTTATCACAGAAACTAGCCAACAAGGCCACTCATGAATTAGTTGAATTCCTTATTTTTTATATTATTGCCTCACTAGTCTTCCTTTTCCCCCATTACAGTAAAGTTTATACAAAAAATTAGCTACAGAAAGTGTTAAGCACATAAACCAGAAGATTTTCACATGATGGAAAACTTCAAATTAGTTAGAGACAGTTTTGTAGACAAAGGAGACAAAACTTGGACACTGACAGAGGAGACTCCTTCTAAATAAGTAAACAAATAAATAAATGCCTGTTCATAGAAACTGTCAGCATATCAATAGTTAAGTTTTGTCTGTTAAATAACATGTTTCTTTACATTTGTTTATATAAAAGTCATTGAATGAATTTTGAATGAAATAAATAAAATGACAGGAATAATAAGCATTGAAAAGCATTCAAATAAATGTAAATCACAGCTAGTTTCAAAGGTCAGAGCAAGCAGAAGTTGGAGAAGATGAATCAACGTCTTCTGACCAGTTTATATTATACCAATATTTCATAATCCATATTTACAACACTCTAAAAATTGTTGTGTTTAAGCCAACTCCAATTGGAACCTCAACACTGGATACAATATGAACCAATCCAGCATGAGCGGCTTTAACACACTGAGTTTGGGTTAGGATGTTGAACCAGCCTGCTGGCTTGATTTTTCTTATCTCAACATGTGGCTCAAATGATTGCACATTAAAAGAAGCTTCCAGCAGCACATTTTCTTTTCTCTACAAAGACACCTAGTGTAAAAGCAGGCTTACTCACCTAAAATATGAAACTCAATATCATAGCTATGCATATCTAAAATCATGATTGCTAAATGTCTGAAATGCAGAATCTGAATGAACTTGAGTCAAGTGAGAAAAAATGAGGTGATTTATAAAAAAAAAAAAAAAAAAAAAAAATCAATTAATTAATTAATTAATGGAAGCAACTTAAATAGATACAAAGTGGGCCAAATCTTATGCTGACAATAAATGTAATTTATTGTAATAATTCTGTAATGATTTGATATATAAAAATCTCTCTGTATATGCAGCTAACATGTAAATAAATAAATAAATAAATAAATAAATAAATAAATAAATAAATAAATAGGTCTTATTTATTGCACAAAGCCAACTTCAGCCATATTTTCCTCCCTCAAATAACAGGACAAATTGCATACATTTTGTCTGCAGGCTAACAAGCTGAACTACGTATTAAAAACATTGCCTAAATAATTCCTAGATAATACAGAAATTGTTGATTTTGTAAAAACTTTATATAATTTTGTAAAGTTTCATTTACAAAGTTTCATTTATTAAGTTTCATAAATTCATCTAACTGTTTTTTTTTTATTGCAACCATAACAGATTATTCTATCTATCTATCTATCTATCTATCTATCTATCTATCTATCTATCTATCTATCTATCTATCTATCTATCTATCTATCTATCTATCTATCTATCCATAGAAAATTCAAGAAAATGAATCTTGATGCATTATGCCTGTTCCTTTACCTGTCCAATTTGGATTTCCAAATCAGCCTGCTCCATTTCCTGTTTCTTATAAATGACCAATCTAAACAAGCTAAAACCAGTGTTTGATTTATTTTTAAAGAAACTATGAAGATGCTTGGTGTTTGGTGGTGCTCACTGTTGCTGCTGGGGACAGATCCATGGGGACAGACTGTGACCCAGGGGACTGCTGTGGACAGAACCACTCAGAAACCATCACACCATCTTTGAACTGCTGTTGCCTCAGTCAGCTTTCGGCAGGAAGGAATTATTGCTACATCTATAATGAACTCAGAAACTATACTGATTTATTGGTTGCACAATTCTTCATGACTATAAACTGTTGAAGAAAGGAAATTATTTACATTTACATCATTTACTGTCCAGTATCACCAAAATCAGGATGGGTTCCCTTCTGAATCTGGTTTTTCTCAAGGTTTCTTCCTCATATTATCTCAGTGAGTTTTACCTTGCCATCGTTGTCGAACATGAAACTGCTCAAGCAGTTGAACTCTGTCAAATGGCACAAAAGTCTTATCGAAACTAGAAACTACGGATCACCTGTCCCTCTAAAATAAACCTGTTATTGTGGAGCTATTTGAACTCTTTCTACATGGCTGTGTTGGATCACTACCCAGTTATAAATACCTGTTATCAATGATGTGTGCACTAACACACTATTGAGCTCTAATACCGGAGTGAGGAAACGGGATGTAGCTTGGTGTTAAATTGCCCTCCAGGGCCAGCAGACCAAGCATTAAACAATGTTTTGCATTTTGTGTTCCGGTTCATTCGTTTGTTATTTTCGGCTAAGGGCCACCCTGAAGCTGTTTCTCTTGTAGACTATAATAAAGCAGTACAAGGCGATATTGTAAGGAATTGTAGAACCATTTGTATATGCAGGTGACCTGTAATTCAAATCATTTTTCTCGTAATAAAAACATACCTCAGGATGTTGGATTGAAGGTTAGCCTGATTGGTGCGTCTTTTTTTTTTCTTTTAAATCCGGTACCTTCTCTTGAAAGATCTACAATTTATCCCTGTGTGTCCAAGTAAATGGTGTCAAAAGAGAATAAGTTAAAACTCAAGGTCATAGGATTTGCAAGAAATCAAGTAGAAGTAAAGAAAAAACTTGGATGGAAAAGACAGACATCATCTCTTCACATCATTTTGTCCATAACTTAAAGGCCCAGTGTGCATTTTCCTGTGTTAGTCATGACGTTATAGAGGCAGCAGAACTGCAGACGTTTCCTGCAGAAGATCGCAATATCAACAAAAGCATGACATGTATACGCTACACTGTGACTTGCTTTCATATGCTTGTGAATGCTGGAGACCTGAAACACAAGGTCAGTGTGAAGTTTCGCATTTCCCTGAATTCCAAAATTTTCAGAAACTCTGAACTGAGAATTCTAATCATGTAAAATCTTATCATGTGTGACTAGTAGAATTAGAAGATTGAGACATCACAGCATGACATCTAACAGTCATGCACCATCCTATTTAAGATTAAAGAATTAAAAATATAATGAATATAAAATCAACAGTTATAGTAATGTTTACTTTAGATCCATCAACACAAGGTTTTTGGGTAAATCTCTAACAATGAGGAAGCAAAGATCATAAACATATGCTCACTAAGTTAGTTGGCTAGCGTAATGCTAACAAGGATTAAAAATAAAAATAAAAATAAAATACCCAGTACTTTGACACATAATGGAATGTCATGTCATGTCATTTTGCAGCCACTATTCACAGCAGAAGTTTTCTATGCTGAAAGTTTGTTGTGAATATTGTGTTGAATAGCAGAAACCCAGAGCAGGTATGTATGTGTGTATGTTTTTTGTGCATTGACAGATTGGTGGCATGGGCGGTCTGTTCTATTTTTAGCCCAAGCTTGGTGGCATGACTTCCTGTGAGGAGCCTTGACATGGAATGCTTGGCTTGGGTCAGTTCTTTGTAAGCTGCCATACAGTTTACATACGCTTCGTATTAGGAATATTGGTCATATTTTTGGACGGCTGGAACGGATTATCTGCATTTACATTATTTCTTTAGGGAAAATTCATTTCACAATACAAATTTTCGCCTTAAGAACTCGCCTCCAGAGTGAATTAAATTTGTACGCCGAGGTTCCACTGTGGTCAGTATTACACAGTTTTAAAAAGGCCTAATGTGCCCATGTCGACTGATATAAAGTAAATGCTACTATGAACTTTTTTAAAGTGAAGTGAAATTTTATTTACTGCTAGATCATAAGCTGAACTTATAGTTGAAGATTATGTTCACCTGCAGATTCAGGACATTTCACTTTGTCACACTTTTTTTACATGCTTTACATGTTCATCTACATAATTAAAATCTTAGAGAAAACACATAATCTTTTGTCAAAGCTATATACTGTAATTCCCCAATTATGGACAAATTCTGGACAGAGTATAACATATACATCTGTAGAGCTAATTATCCATATTCCATAGTGCATTAATGAGTATAGTAAAATAATGTCAAATAATTAAAAAAGTGTTCATTTCTGAGCAAGTGAAGGAAAAAAAAGGAACATTTCAGTAGAAACCGTCACTCGTATAAAAACACAACAAAGATTATTAATCACATGACTGTAACCTTTATCTCCTTTTCTTATTAAACCCACGCTGTGCCCTTAATGGAAAAAAAAAAAAAAAGAATAAAATGCACATACACACAAAACCAGAGAATGTGGGAGGTGGAAATTTCTCATGCATTACACATGACACTAATGGCGTGTAATTATCTCGAGGCTCATAGAGGAAATTAATAATATGAATTAAGAGGGTACCCCCCCCCCTCTCTCTCTCTCTCTCTCTCATTATATACTTTCCTATCTTTGAAGCTTTGTTCGTCTTAATTTTTTTATTCATTTATTATTTTGTTTTAGATAAAAATGTGTATATTAAAAAAAAAGAGAAAGGTTTTTATTTTTATATATTTTTTATATATTTTTAACAAGGATCATCATTCTTAATTAATATGAGTCTAATATGTAATAATAATAATAATAATAATAATAATAATAATAATAAGAAGAAGAAGAAGAAGAAGAAGAAGAAGTAGTTTTATTTTCTTTCTTTCTTTCTTTCTTTCTTTGTGATGGAAACGTTTCTTTTTTCAAATACTGTATATGACTGAAAACTATACTATTTATTTATTTATTCATTCATTCATTTATTTATATTCTAATATAAGTTAGGAAGTGGCCTTTGTTTGGATGGATCATCATTCTTAATTAATCTGAGTCTAATATGTAGTAGTTATAATAATAATAATAATAATAATAATAAGAAGAAGAAGAAGAAGAAGAAGAAGAAGAAGAAGAAGAAGAAGAAGAATAGCTTTCTATCTTTCTTTCTTTCTTTCTTTCTTTCTTTCTTTCTTTCTTTCTTTCTTTCTTTCTTTTTGATAGAAATATGTTTCTTTTTTAAATACAGTACAAGTCATGACTGAAAATGGTAATATTTATTTATTTATTTATTTATTTATTTATTTATTTATTTATTTATTTATTTATTTATGTATGTATGTATTTATTTATTTTCTTCTATATTCTAATATAAATTGTGAAGTGGGCTTTGTTTTAATAGATAATAAATTGAACGGTTTGATTAAAAGCTCTATTATGTAACTTCACTTCTCTTTATTCCTTGGCTCAGTGTATTATTCATTAAATTTGGACCAAGGACGATTAATATTTAGCTATAAAATGTCTGTAATCTTTTACCTGTTATAAAAAGCCCTGCATTATAAATAGACCGGTAATGAGGACATTTCATTTTTATCCTTTTAAATAAAACGGCTCTCCTTTTTTTAACACACACCTCACTGGAAATGAATGTTAAGTATGTGCTATATTTTCACAGACACCCATCTTATAAAAGAGGTTGCCTGTTAAATGAGAAAGGATTTATAAAGTTTAAAGTCAATTAGCTTAACCCAGAACTATTTTAGGACAGGCTAAATGTGTGTGATCCATTTCTCATGTTTTGCATGATGTGACTTTCATAGCTTTTATCATTCAAAATGTATGTCAAAGTTCTCATCAAAATAACAATGATTAAAAAATAGGAGAAATATTAGAATTTCATAAATCAAACCTTTTATTAAGGCCAAGTGCACACTGCAGTGACTTTAAAACCTTCTACATGTTTTTTTAAGACCCAGTGCCATGTGACTAAAGCCGCGTACACACTGCACACTTCTCCTGATAAAACCCTACAGTGACTAGATACATTCCATTCTTCTTCTGTTCTCTTCTCTTCTCTTCTCTTCTCTTCTCTTCTCTTCACTTCTCTTCATTTGTCTTTTTTTCTCTTCTCCTTTATTTGTCTTGTCTTCTACATTATTTGTCTTCTCTTCTCCTTTATTTGTCTTCTCTTCTTTTTTCTACTTGTTTATTTGTCTTCTCTTCTCATCTTGTCCCATCTCTATGCCTTTATTACTCTTCTCTTCTCTTCTCTTCTCTTCTCTTCTCTTCTCTTCTCTTCTCTTCTCTTCTCTTCTCTTCTCTTCTCTTCTCTTCTCTTCTCTTCTCTTCTCTTCTCTTCTCTTCTCTTCTCAGTTCATTCTTTTGGTTATTCAGTACCTTGAACCTCAAACCTAAAATAACAGAATTTTCATTATTATTATTATTATTATTATTATTATTATTATTATTATTATTATTATTATTATTATCCAGCTATTTTCTTGTAGCACTTATTCTAAACAGGGTTGCAGGAACCTGGAGTCTATGTTAAAATTTCAGTTGCAGGCATCGCCTGGCTTCTCTTGTGTTCCACATCAAACGTTTGTGGAGACTTAATTATAATAATTGAGGCGTGTAAGTAGACACCATGTGAACTGGGACCATGTGGTCATGAATGTTAAATCACCTTGCCTCTAAACGCATAAACATCATCTACACAGCCTTGTCTAAAGTTTTGAATCCACTAAAAGTGCTGTGTTCTGATTGGCCGAGAGACAAGGTCACCTGGAGGACCATACTGAAGAGGTCAATATCAGGAGGCAGTCATTAAAAGATGACAAGAATAAAAACAACGTAATAAACTATCTAAGTTTAATAGATGCTTGAAACAAGAACATGTAAGATGTTAAGGGTAATGAGGAAGGAAAGGACAATGCCAGGAAGAGGACAAGGAGTGTACAAGGACCTGTCACAATACTGAAACACAGCACATGTAGGGTATACTGTATATTTTTTTTTCTCTAAAAAAGATATTAGTTTCTTTTTTTCATCTTCAGTTTTGATTTTTCTGTAGGAGAGCCCTTAACGATTTCAGCCAGAACATCTTCACTGAACTTAGAGGCTGTAACTATCCAAAGAAAGCTTTAGAAATTTTTATTTTCTTTAAAAGTGTGTCTTTTGGGGAGTTTATTAGGGAGTCTGTGTAGTTTTATGTTCTGTTGGTTCAAATAATGTTCAATCTTATATCTTAGTGCTTTATATCTTATTTTATATTTTTCATCACTTTTTTTATTGTCTCAGTATTACATTGCTTTACACTGACTGTCTCACTTTGTCTATTTGTCTCAAACAAGCTGAGAGAGAGAGAGAGAGAAATAGAAAAAAGAGATGAAAAAATTAAAGTAATAAGCAGCTAAAAAGTATTAAAATAAACTAATATCTTAGCATCTATTTATTTTTATATGGCGACACCAATATATAGATTATACATTAAAATATAAATTAAATAAATAAATAAATAAATAAATAAATAAATAAATAAATAAATAAATAAATAAAATATTAAAACACAAAATGCATTGGACTTTTTATTTTGCTGAGCTTTATCATATTAAACTTAACACTAATTCTAAACATAAATAAATAAATAAATAAATAAATAAATAAATAAGTAAGTAAGTAAGTAAGTAAGTAAGTAAGTAAGTAAGTAAGTAAGTAAGTAAGTCTGCCACTAGAACAGGAAAACAGTGGATATACAGAATGTACAAGTGAAAGCTTTAATAGAAAGCTTGACACACAACAATACTGAGCATCTTAAATAGAAAACACTAATGTAATGAATACAAAATACAACCCAGGTACACACATTAAGAAATAATCTAATTAAAGAAAAGCAGAAAGCAATGCTTAATTGTAGCACATCACCCTGTACCTCATTCTGTACGGTATGATTTTCTCAATAAAGCATGTCATTTGAAAATAAAGACTAGCAGAGTTACAGCTGAGTCTTTTAACAAGGTTTTTAGCTATTATTTTCCTGCAGTAGCCCACATTTATAGTTTTCACATAAATACTTATGGTTATGAAGGTGAATGAATCCCAAACACACTTACATTAAAAAGTCATTCACTGCAGCCTGATGAACTATGAAATATTATTGAAATAAAATGGCTTTTGTGTTATAGGAGTAACAGGTGCAGGAGACACAGGGGATCTGGCAACCTTGTTTTTTTTTTGTTTTTTTTTGCCAATTCACATTTCTCATGAGCTACAAAGCTTGATAATGTATAATAATAATAAAAACAACAACAATAATAATAATAATAATATTTTATTATTTATATATTTTATTATTTTAATATTTTATTTATTAATATAATAAATAATAATAATAAAAAATAAATAAATAAATAAATAAATAAATAAATAAACCTAAGAAAAGGTACATTGCTCTTTTATTTATTTATTTATTTATTTAATTATTTTTTTTCTTTAATGATCTGGTGTCCCCCAGATAAGGCTTCCCTCTTGAGTCTGGTTTCTATCAATTTATGTTTATAATATCTTTTTTTTTTTTTTATAATAAGCTGCATTGTGACGATATCCACTGTTAAAAGTCTTACAAAAAATGAAATGGAATTAAATTGAATTTAATTAAATATATGTAAAGAAACATCAAATTACATTGTTCATTTAATCTGTAAATTTTCAAAATCTATTTGTTATTTCTGAAGAAGCCTTCATCCGTGGCTAAAAAGAAATGAACAGCAAAATGTTTTAAGATGAACTGATACAATTTGAAGTATTTACCCCAGAATGTTGGTGCGTCTGTAAACAATACAAGTTCTCACTTTCAAAGCTAGAAAAGGGATCAAATGTTTGTCAGGTCTAAACTACAGAAATGTTCTTTGGTTTCCTTCCTAGTCCCAAGTACATAAGTACCCAAGTACAAGGCTATAGAATGAGTGGCTTCTTTAAACTGCTCCTAAGTGTCAACATTTCTGAATGTGTGTGTGTGTGTGTTTGTGTGACTCAAATACATAAGATTTTTTGATTTCATAAAATAAATATTTTACATTAATACTATATGAACTGATCACTCAATGCTCACTCTACACCATTCCACCCAGTAATCAGAAACATGTTTAAATAAAGTTTAGCAAAAGCAATGAAATAATGGATTGTTGAATAAATATTTTGTTGAAAAGTATACATAATTGTTGAAAAATTAAATATTATTTTCTTTTTCTGGGTATAAAATTCAAGTGAGTTTTTCTTTTAAATAAAAATTTATTTTTTAAATATTTTGTACACATTTTCTGGCATTTTAGGCCATTTTTGGAGATGTTAATCTGAATAGCTTTCTAAAATTCTCTATATAGACTGCTGTGCATACATCATGAATAGGTTCATGGTTTTTCTTTATAAAGCTTTCATAGAAACTTTTAGAGAATTTATGAAAAGCTTATATCAAAACCCGTGAGATGACAAAGTTTTTATATAGCATTGTAATATATAGCATTGCCTTTACATTAATCTTTAATTATCATCGTAGGTCAACATTTTGAAAGTGAACGTTTTTTTCTTTCTTTCTTTTTTCATAAAGGCCAAGTAAGAGCTCTTTAAATAAAGTATAGCTAGAAAGTTTAAAAGAAATATCAAATGGCATGAAGCTCACCAGTATTCCAGGGTCATGGGCTGTGATTTAAAGGTCGAAGTTATTACTGCTTTCAACCATGAGGTGTCAAACCTTCATTCCAAGAAGTTGATGATGTTATATGGGCAATGGTGGTGTAGTGGTTAAGAGTTTGGTTTGTTGATCAGGTTCAAGCATTACCAAGCTGCTATTGTTGGGCCCTTGAGCAAGGATCACTGCTCCAGGGGTGCTGTATCATGGCTGACCCTGTGCTCTTTGGAAGTTGGGGTCAGCGTTGGATTATACACACACATTTAGATTTCATCAGGCTGCATGTCATGATATTATTATTATTATTATTATTATTATTATTATTATTATTATTATTATTATTATTATTAAGTCAAAGTCAAAGACTTTTTATTGTCACTTCAACCATATATAGCTGATGCAGTACACAGTGAAGTGAATCAATGTTCCTCCTAGACCAGCAGTGCTACACATAACACAAAGTACAGTGATGCAGACAAACATAGAGCTATAACATAGAGATAAAAACTAAACTATACTTAAGGTGCAATAAAAACTAAACTATACTTAAGGTGCAATAAATAAACTAGACATACAACAGAAGCGCACAGGATGACAAGACAAGACAGTGCAGACAAACAACATAGAGACCGACTTTTATGCAGATAGCAGTGTATACAGTGAGTGCAAATAAGAAATTGACATTTTGTGCAAAGAACAGTGTATACAGTGAATGCAAATATTAAAGTGACACATGTAAACAGGATTAATATATATATATATATATATAAAAAATATATTATTATTATTGGTGATTCCCTCCCTCCCTCCCTCCCTGACAAATAAAGACAAATTATTATTATTATTACAAGCAGATTGAACAACAGGAGAAAGAAAAAGCAACTCTTTATTGTTTGGTGTAAATGTTTAAATGCAATAATCTCTAAGGTAGTACCTTGTTGCTGCTAATGTAGCAGCCTGTTGCCTGTGAGATCCATCTGACACTAGACTGTTTTTCAGTAAGAAAAATTAATTAGCATTGTTGGGGGACAGATGACCTTTTCCAAATCTGGAACATACAGGTATGTGGAAACAGTGACAAATGACACACTCGCCTATTTAGTCATCTTGTGGTTAAAAATACACTACATACCTGATCAAAAGTTTGTGGACACTTCATGATAACATACCTTTGTCTTTTAAATATTTCTGTCCAGATTTATAGAATAGAATAGAATTCCTGTTTTTTTTTTTTTTTTTTTTTTTTTACATATACATTACAGAACAGTGAAAATCTTTCTTTGCGTATCCCAACTTTGGAAGTTGGGGTCAGAGCACAGGGTCAGCCATGATACAGCACCCCTGGAGCAGTGAGAATTAAGGGCCCAACAATGGCAGCTTGGGGCTTGAACTCTGATCAACAGCCCAGAGTCTTAACCATTTGAGCCACCACTGCCCCATTTATTCCCACTTTGCTAAGCTCTATTGTTCTAAGAAGGCTTTCTACTAGATGATGGAGTGTGGCTGTTGAAATTTGTGCCATTTAGCCACAAGAACATTAGTGAGACCAGGCACTGATTTCAGGATAAGAAGCTTAGAGCACATTAAGTGTTCCAGTTCATCTCAGCAGTGTTTATCCCAGTGGGGTTGAGGTCAGGGTTCTGGTTCTGTCCAGCAGGCTGCTGGAGTTCTTCCACGCTTACCTTAACACACCATATCCTCATGCATGTGTGTGCATACAGACGTTCTATATGATTATGTGGTTTCAAATATTTGGCAACAGTTTGGGGAAGAACTGTCTGTCTGTCTCTTGCAATCATAATACACAACATTTGAACAGTAGAGTATCACATTAGCAGCCTCAGAAAGAGTCAATTCTAGTGTTACTCTATTCTGTTCTACTGTACACTTTTCCTCTGTGTCTTGAGAAGAGAGAAGAGAAGAGAAGAGAAGAGAAGAGAAGAGAAGAGAAGAGAAGAGAAGAGAAGAGAAGAGAAGAGAAGAGAAACACCATGTCCTCTTTCTCAGGATCATATGGCAGAACTCCTACTCCTGACACTGCAATTAAAGCAGCTCTTTCCCAACCTTTTCTCTCCTCAAAGATCAATAAATCACAGCCACGTTTGGCCTGAAACTCCACAGCCTCGTTAGCAAAGACCTCCACAACCTCAAGCTGGGCTGAAGCTCAAAATCATTTTCTTTTAACTTTTTTTATGGAGAGTAAATGGCAGCTAATTTCTGTTGGAACCACTTTAAGTCCAGTCGGCTAGATTTATTACAACAAGACAGTTTTAATGAACACTGGGGTCCAAGCATCAGTGTGTGTGTGTGTGTGTGTGTGTGTTTCAGGGAGGGGCAGTCAGGACATGACAATCACAGAATTTACAGAAGGACTGACTAATCAAAGAGAGATAAAAAGAAACTGAGGGATTCTTTGATGCTTGGCTGTGGGGATTTTGTTTCCTATCAAGTTTGAACATATTTGGTTAAGAAGTTGACTAATTAGGATGTAGTTTTTGAAAGTGAAGATTTGGTAGTTATTTTTTTCCAGCAATGATCATGTGGGTTAGGTTATCAAGGGGGTTGAAAGTTTAGTTTGATCATCGACCTAATTAACTTACTAACTAAGACACACTGGCTTTAACAGATGGTGATATTTCAGATCGTTTACCGTGAAAGCAGTGAGTTATATTAGGAGGCTACATTACTGATATTCACAACGGATCATGACATTGCTAGCTGTCTGTGGCATCTCATTAAATTTTCGGACATGTCAGAAATTTGTTGTGACACTCACCGTCTAGTTTTGGTCACATTTTGGTTGTGGGTTGTGTTTGTCCTCTCAAATTGTGTACCAAACCATTTGTGACAGCGAAATCATATCAAAATCATCTATTACCCATTATTCCTATTATTCTTCTTTTAAACTGAGGGCCTTCAACAGCCTTAAAATATTAAAATTGATCCAAATCATTTCTTTGATTAATTCCTATAATTGCATCACATTCAGCCTCTTTACAGCATCACTGAATCTGTATTTAGAGTCAGTGAATGTGTCCAAAGGAAAAGTCAATATTTAAACAAAATAAAAAGATTTTGATGTTCAGAGCAAAGCTGCTTAAGTTGATTTTCTGGCCTTTAGGGAAGAGAAGAGAAATAAAGGAGAAATGAAGAGAAGAGAAGAGAAGAGAAGAGAAGAGAAGAGAAGAGAAGAGAAGAGAAATGAAGGAGAAATGAAGAGAAAAGATGAAGAGAAATAAAGGATAAATGAAGAGAAGAGAAGAGAAATGAAGGATAAATGAAGAGAAGAGAAGATAAATTAAGAAGAAATGAAGAGAAATTATGAAGAGAAGAGAAATAAAGGAGAAATGGAGAGAAAAGATGAAGAGAAGAGAAGAGAAGAGAAGAGAAAAGAAGAGAAGAGAAGAGAAGAGAAAAGAAGAGAAGAGAAGAGAAGAGAAAAGAAGAGAAAAGAAGAGAAGAGAAGAGAAGAGAAGAGAAGAGAAGAGAAGAGAAGAGAAGATGAATAAAGGAGAAATGGAGAGAAAAGATGAAGAGAAGAGAAATGAAGAGAGAGGAGAAGATAAATAAATTAGAAATGGAGAGAAAAGATGAAGAGAAGAGAAATGAAGAGAGAAGAGAAAATAAGAGAAGAGAAATAAAGGAGAAATTAAGAAAAAGATGAAGAGAAGAGAAAATAAGAGAAGAGAAATAAAGGAGAAATTAAGAAAAAGATGAAGAGAAGAGAAATGAAGAGAGAAGAGAAAATAAGAGAAGAGAAATAAAGGAGAAATGAAGAAAAAGATGAAGAGAAGAGAAATGAAGAGAGAGGAGAAGATAAATAAAGGAGAAATGGAGAGAACAGATGAAGAGAAGAGAAATGAAGAGAGAAGAGAAGAGAAATAAAGGAGAAATGAAGAAAAAGATGAAGAGAAGGGAAATAAAGAAGAAATGAAGAAAAAGATGAAGAGAAGAGAAGAGAAGAGAAGAGAAGAGAAGAGAAGAGAAGAGAAGAGAAAAAGAAACACCAGAATGACCTTTTTTTCTCATGATAATAGTGTCTAATATAAAAATCAATCTAAAACAATGATACAGAAATGAGAAGATGTCAAGAATTTAAATACAGTATAATATATCTAGTATATTGTGAGGTATATATTGTTGGTATATATTGTTGGTATATATTGTGAGGTATATATTGTTGGTATATATTGTGAGGTATATATTGTTGGTATATATTGTTGGTATATATTGTTGGTATATATTGTTGGTATATATTGTGAGGTATATATTGTTGGTCTATATTGTGAGGTATATATTGTTGGTCTATATTGTTGGTATATATCGTGAGGTATATATTGTTGGTCTATATTGTGAGGTATATATTGTTGGTATATATTGTTGGTATATATTGTGAGGTATATATTGTTGGTCTATATTGTGAGGTCTATATTGTTGGTATATATTGTTGGTATATATTGTTGGTCTATATTGTTGGTATATATTGTGAGGTCTATATTGTTGGTCTATATTGTGAGGTATATATTGTTGGTATATATTGTGAGGTATATATTGTTGGTCTATATTGTGAGGTCTATATTGTTGGTATATATTGTTGGTATATATTGTTGGTCTATATTGTTGGTATATATTGTGAGGTATATATTGTTGGTATATATTGTTGGTATATATTGTGAGGTATATATTGTTGGTCTATATTGTTGATCTATATTGTTGGTCTATATTGTGAGGTATATATTGTTGGTCTATATTGTTGGTCTATATTGTTGGTCTATATTGTGAGGTATATATTGTTGGTATATATTGTTGGTCTATATTGTGAGGTATATATTGTTGGTATATATTGTTGGTCTATATTGTTGGTCTATATTGTTGGTCTATATTGTGAGGTATATATTGTTGGTCTATATTGTTGGTCTATATTGTGAGGTATATATTGTTGGTATATATTGTTGCATGAACAGTTCTACTTGTATCACAGTAATCAATTTGCGATAATTGAACAATATGGCTTCCACACTCTCTACCTGTCAGCTTGCAGAAAAGCACTTGACTAATTTTTCTTTTTATATCTTTACCCAACATGCCAGGAAACAAACAACCCCAAAATGGCAGGTCAAGTGCAGGGTCACAACACTGGTACAGGTCAGGAGATCAGCAAACAGAACAAGGGGAGAACAGAACAGAAGGGGTTGGGTGGGTGGGGGGGGGAGTTAGAGAGAGAGAGAGAGATGGATTCACAGATTAAAGAAATTCCCAAAATTCAAGATTTTTTCCTCTGTCTTCAAAGTAAATGTTCACATCAAACCCATTTCTGCTCTCTGAGATGCTCCAAGTGTTTGTTTATAAAACATACAACATTTAAAGCTAAAATTCTGTGTAAAGTTATCCAACAGAGGAAAAAAATCTAATCTAAAACACACTGAAAACCCTATAGAGAGTCCTGTATCAGACTTGCTGAAATAAAATAATTAATTTGTTTATACTGATTGGAAATGTCCCAGAATCAATTTCTATTCCATCAGCTGAATGTAATGATAGAGTACAGGTGAAAAAAAGGGGTTAAGAGAAATAATTACAAGCCAAGAATTCAGTCACAAAGTCCATGCTTTTGAGTCTCAGGGAGTTTTTCCTCCTTTGCACTGATAAAGATGACCTCTGGCTTATTCATTAGGGAGCTCAATACTAAATATTGCTTCCTGCGATATTGTGACAATATCTATTATAGAAAGTTTTCTATATAGGGGAATTAAATTGAATAAATTGTATTTTGTAGAGGAATTGTAATGCATAAGCAAAAACAAAAGGTAAATTAGGTTTTTGTACATTGTACTTTCTTATGATTTACTGTACAGTGCTATATGAGTGTAAGTGTTTAATTTCAACATCAGTCCTGTAGGAGAAGAAATCTATTTAATACTGATTTACTCAGCACTGACTGCTCCATTATGTCGAGGGATACATGTTTTATTTATCACTGTGTGTGAGAGAGAGAGAGAGAGAGAGAGAGAGAGAGAGAGAGAGAGAGAGAGAGAAAGGCAGCGATAGAGCTGTGGGAAATCATGCATATTTTAATTGTTTTCCTCCACTGTTCGAGGAGTGACTAAGGATCTTTCTAAATGAGATTGATGCATTAGCAAACATAAGAACCCAGAACAGAATAGTTATTCCTTCATATCATTTCCTGCAGTGGTTCTGAAGTTTATCCATTTTCATGCTTAAGGGTTTTATTCTTTCTGAAAAATGATTAGGTTTTTTATCTTCTATATTAGATCAATTTAATGTATTATTTCTACAGTAAGCACATCTCTTTCATAACAGGAATATACACAGATACGAACTCGAGTAAACAGATGAACAGATTCATTTACACTCCGTATCATGTTGTAATCTTTGGTCCAGTTTTTTTAACAATTTGCGAGGATAACTGCCTGATCTATTATTTTTAATGTCTATTTTATTCATCAGTGTATATTTTATTCATACGTGGAGGATAGAAATGAAAAGAAATTTGTATTAAAATTTGTAAGAACATATCTTGCGTCAAATAAGATTCTTATAAAGACATTATAATTGCAGGGTTTTTTTTCCCCTCCTGCCATTTAAAGTGACACGACTTTAAATGATTATAATTTTAGCTTATTTCATTTTGCTTCATGAGTACAGATCGTTACATTATTTATGAATTAATGAAATAGACATGACTGTGACATGACAAAGTAGATTTTCATTAAAATTTGACATGTTTTCTAATAGGAATCTGACAGGAAAAGAAGGTTGGTGCATATTAAAGTTGGTGCATATTAAAGCATATTCATTTTTCATTGAAATAACAAAGCTGGTGCTACAATTATATATATATATATATATATATATATATATATATATATATATATATATATATATTATTTAAAATTATTATTACAATTTATTTATTAATTTTTTATTCATTTATTTTCATTATTTTTGGCTAAATATTTGGCAAATTGTTGAAAGACATGGGGAAATAAAAATATATTGTTAATATTCTTTTGAAATGCAGTGCCATTGTAAATAGTAAACTTTAATGAAGCAGTACTTTCCATGGAGTGAGGAAACTACTGTTGCCATCATGTTTGCACTAAGAAGAGGTCCATAAAGCAGGAGCACAAACCCAATTTTGGAACAAATTGGGTTTAAAAATACCACTGCACTGGGAAATTTAGATGTCACACCCCTTGTTGAGCAACTCCATTCAAATCAGCTCAGGGGCATTCTTTACTGACAATCAATTCAATTCAATTTTAGTTTTTATAGCACTTATAGCACAACAGAGATTGTGAGGAGAATGCTGGTGTGTGCAGAGTTAGTTTCCTTCATGTTCTTTTAAGTTGCTTCAAGTGAAAGTCAATAAAAACTCTCAGCTGCAACAATACCCTGGGCATGTAAGGTTCTCTCTACATACTCAATCTCAGTGAAGGCGGGTTATAATATTAGATGCAAGGCTAAAACATAACATCTATCAATAGCTCAGGAATGGAATGTTTAGCATTCATTACAAGATGTTTTCGAATCTTTAAGATTTAGCTACTTTACCATATTTCAGTACCGGAGATGAAAAACAAAATTTTTTTTCCATTTTGCTATGTCACATATCCACAAAAATAGGCAAAGCTTTAATACTAATAAAGTAAAAAAGAGCCCACTTAATTAGCAAGTTAGAAATAAAAAACATCTTAAGTCAGATCGGATTACTTTTTATTTTTTAATTTTTTATTAGATGTCTCATAATCTCATAACATAATCTCTGAGGAGAGATCACAGGTTGCTTTAAAAAATAAATAAATTAATTAATTAAAAATTAATTAATTTATTTATTGAATGGAAGTATCAAAATATATTATTGAGGGGAAAAAAAGGCACATTTTTAAAATGAAAAGTCTGATATCTCATTAGATGGCTCATAATCTTATAACTTAATCTTCGACAGCAGAACTCATAGCTTGGTCTTACTTGGAATACTTTTTTTTTGTTTGATTTATTTGATTTATTCATTTATTTATTAAAAAGTATCAAAGTATATATTATTGAGATGAAAAAAGACACACTTTAAAAATAAAAAGGGTGTCTTTAAAAATAAAAAGTGTGATAAAATAAATGTTATCTCATTAAATAAATAAATAAATTTAAATAAATAAATAAATACATAAGAATTTCTAAGTAGATAATAAGTAATCATGATTAAAAAAAAAAAATACAAGACTTTATACATTACCAGCATACTGCCAATAAATCACTGAAACGTGGGAGGCAATACATAAATATATAGCAGTTGCGCATGCTAAGGCACTTATAAGGATTTATTAGTGACAAGGAGCTGATTCTTTTCCAGTGCGACACTAATCTGACTAATCTGCGCCTCGATATGAGATATAAGATAAGAGCTTATTTTAAAGCTTTGAAAAGAGCAATTAGAAACATTATTTTTTGAGAATTAGTTGATTTTCTATAAGTAGATGTAGAGGATTTGTGGTAGAGTATTGATCTACAGTTTATAACACTTGGCTCATATTGTACACACACACATACACACACACACACACACACACACACTCAGATTGCACTTTGTGTGCCAGAGAGGGCATTTTTTCCCGTATAAATGTTATAGTGAATGGAGGGAATGAGGTGAAGCTTTGTTGGTTGGTGTTAGTCTTTGGAGTAGCCTGAGATCTGTAGGTGTATACAGAAAGAAAAGGTGTTATTTGATTAATAAAACATTTTTTGGACATGGGAAATGCCCCATGTGCCATCTGCAATACACTGTAGCTACTGAATATAGCATTACCTTTTTTGAGTAAGTCCTTTCGATGTTCAGCATCTCAAACCACATGCTGTTATTTTTCTGAAAATGTGTTAGTAATGTGTTAGGACGGATTAGAATTCAACAATTCAAGCTATCTGCAATCATCAGAGGT